>NC_057804.1:660322234-660376034 GCF_018294505.1 Triticum aestivum
TATTTCTCCTCTTCTTCCTCTCCTCTTGTTCTTTCTTCCTCTTCTTATTTTCTTATTTCCTATCCTTCTTTTTCTTCTTCTTCCTTCTTAATATCACTTAGCAACTTTTGCAACGATAGGGGGGGGGGTGCTCCCGTGGTCTAAAATCGGTCTATGCACGATAAAAAGTTCTAAAAAATTACATCTATGATCCCTCGATGTCCCCGCCTCTCTCATGAACAAAAAAAACTATGAATAAAAAAACATCATGTTCTATAAAAAATTACATCTATCATATTTCATCCACATCCATGCATACATCATATATGTGATCATCTATGAAAAAACATCATATTCTATAACAAATCATTGTATATATATATATATGAACAAAAAAATTATGATAACAAGCATATATATGAAAAAACAAGCATATACATATGAAAAAAACAAGCATATATATAAATGAAAATAATGGCGCCGGCCGGACCAAGTGAGGAGGAGCGCGGGGTCGGCGGCGAGGACCGTGACGGGGCAGTGGGCGCATGCTCGGGGTAGGGGGCGACAGCGACGGCGACGACGGGGGCGGGCCGGGGCGGCGTGCGTCGGGGCAGGGGGAGCGGGCGATGGCGAGGGCGCGGGAAACGGCGAGGGCACGGGCAACAGGGATGGCGGGGGCGACGGCGACGACGACGGTGGGGGCGACGGGCGACATCGGGGCAGCCTAGCGGCGTCAATGTCGTTGGCGTCGTCGGGGGTGGCAACTGCGAGATGAGGGTGAAAATTTCCTAAGTGTGAACTTATATAGCAAAGCCCTTAGTCTCGGTTGGTGCCACAAACCGGGACTAATGGTGGCATTAGTCCCGGTTGGTGGCACCAACCGGGACCAAAGGCCTCTTTTCAGCAGCCCAAAGGGTGGGAAGCAGAGGCCTTTAGTCCCAGTTGGTGGCACCAACCGGGACTAAAGGGGGGGTCATTGGTACAGGTTGGTGCCACCAACCGGGACCAAAGCCACCCTTTAGTCCCGGTTGGTGCCACCAACCGGGACCAAAGGCCTTGCACAGCACGATGCGGTGGGAAGTTTAGTCCCACCTCGCTAGCTGAGAGAGCTCAACACCTGTTTATAAGCTGTGTTGCAGCTCAGGTGCTGAGCTCCTCTCTAATATGCAGGCATTAGTTTCCTACCCTTGTCACTGCCGTGTTGGGCCTATTGGGCCTGCGGGCCTGCATCCTGGCCCATGTAGAGATGGGTTTCTAGTCGTATGCAGGCCGTGTGGCCCATTAGGCGGCATTTTTTTATTTTTTCCAGTATTTTTTTTGTTTTTTGAATTATTTATTTTCTTTTGATTTTTGCTTTATTTTTTTATTTTTTTTTTGCTTTTAGCTCAGAATAATTATAATCTTTCTGTTACTCCATTAGTTTCCAAATTTGAATAGTTTAAATTTTAATTCTTTGAAATTTATGTGAATCACTAGTTTGTGAAAAACTTCGCTATAAAAATATATTTTGAGTGATTCTTTTTCCTCCTATTTAATATTACTGCGTTTTATCATTATATTCAAAAACAGATTTTGTTATTTTAGTTTCTATCAAAAATATTATTTATGATAATTCTTTCTGCTTTTCATGTTTTGAACAGAAAATACTTTGATAATTTTAGTTGCATAAATTTTACATAATTTTAGTTTAAAAAATACTAGAGGTTTATAAAAGCTTTTTAGTTGATTCCTTTTGCTATTAGAGTTTTATAAAAGCATTTACTGGTTTTTTTTTGAGCTATAAGACCTTGAAATTGAAAAGCATTTCAAATGAACTCTAAAAAGGTTGAAAGTTGGCATGGTATCATCATTTCACCCATATAACATGTGCTAAAAAGTTGAGAGGGTTATGGGAAAAACTGGATACACTTCGTGTACAAAATAGACAATCTTTTTCGAAATATCAGGGTTTCATACGGAAACTCGTCTGTTACAAAGGGATTTCATTTTTTGAACTTATTTGAACTCCATAGTTTTTCTGTGTTCAAAATGCACCATTCAAAGCCACATCATCAATCTACAACCCTTTCTGACTACATTTGTTATTTTTCATGCATTTACTGATTATTTTGAGCTATAAGACCATGAAATTGAAAATCATTTGAAATGAACTCTGAAAAAGTTCCATGTTGGCATGGTATCATCATTTCACCCACATAGCATGTGCGAGAATGTAGAGAGGATTACGGCAAAAACTGGATGCACTTCGTGTACAAAACGGACAATCTCTTTCGAAGTATCAGGGTTTCATACGGAAACTCGTCTGTTACAAAGGGATTTCATTTTTTTAACTTATTTGAACTCCATAGTTTTTCTGTGTTCAAAATGCACCATTCAAAGCCACATCATCAATTGACAACCCTTTCTGACTATATTTATTATTTTTCATGCATTTACTGATTATTTTGAGCTATAAGACCATGAAATTGAAAAGCATTTGAAATGAACTCTGAAAAGGTTCCAAGTTGGCATGGTATCATCATTTCACCCACATAGCATGTGCGAGAAAGTAGAGAGGGTTACAAAAAAAAACTGGACGCACTTCGTGTACAAAACGGACAATCTCTTTCGAAGTATCAGGGTTTCATACGGAAACTCGTCTGTTACAAAGGGAATTCATTTTTTAAGTTATTTGAACTCCATAGTTTTTCTGTGTTCAAAATGCACCATTCAAAGCCACATCATCAATTAATAACCCTTTCTGACTACATTTGTTATTTTTCATGCATTTACTGATTATTTTGAGCTATAAGACCATGCAATTGAAAAGCATTTGAAATGAACTCTGAAAAGGTTCCAAGTTGGCATGGTATCATCATTTCACACACATATCGTCACTAATAGAAGTTCATCATCACATTAAAACCAAAGTACATACATAGTTCTCATTGAACAACATATAGCTCTCCAGAGCATCTAATTAAACCATATATTGAAATTATGTAAAACATTTCAATGCAACAACAAATGCGATCATAATCGCAACCAAGGTAACAACTGATCCAACTGCATAATGATACCAAGCTTCGGTATGAATGGCATATTTTCTAATCTTTTTAATCTTCAACCACATTGCATCCATCTTGATCTTGTGATCATCGACGACATCCGCAACATGCAACTCCAATATCATTTTCTCCTCCTCAATTTTTCTTATTTTTTCCTTCAAGTAATTGTTTTCTTCTTCAACTAAATTTAACCTCTCGACAATAGGGTCGGTTGGAATTTCCGGTTAAACAACCTCCTAGATAAATAAAATCTATGTCACATTGGTCGGCATAATTGTCATAAACAATAAATGAACCAAATAGTTATGAAAAGATAATATATACCACATCTGAACCATAAACAGGACGAGGGCCAATGGGGGCGGATACCAAAACCATCGCACTATATAATAACAAGGAATAATAAAAGTAAGAAAATTAGACAAGTATCTATCTGAAGTAAGAATTTTTTTCTTTCAGAAAGAAGATAAGAACAAGAGGCTCACCACGTGGTGCCGGCGACGAGATCGGCGCGGGCGATCGACAGCGGTGAAGACGAGGATGGGACGGGACTGACTGCTAAACCTAGACAAATCTCGGGGAAAATGGAGCTCGGAGGTCGAGTTTCGAGAGGAGAAAGATTAACTAGTGTGGCTGGGGCATTTCATCGAACACCTCATGTGCATAGGAGGTGAACTAGAGCACCCAAATGTCCTCCCCTCGCCGGCTTGAAAAAACAGAGCACTGTGGAGTGCTCTGCCGCGGCGATGGGTATATATAGAAAATTATTTGTCCTGGTTCGTGGCATGAACCGGGACTAAAGCCACCCCTTATATACCGGTTAAAGGCATGAACTGGTACCAATGTCTGTGTGCCAGGAGCGCGGCCCATTGGTCCCGGTTCATGCCTATAACCGGGACAAATGGATCCAGACGAACCGGGACCAATGCCCTCGAGGCCCCGGCCGGCCTCCTGGGCTCATGAACCGGGACTAACCCCCCCATGGGTCCCGGTTCATGAGGAACTGGGACAAATGGGATGGCCAGGCCTGAACGATAGCCCTGTTTCTACTAGTGTGCGGAAACATGGTTGCCGGTGAAAACCGAGCCGTTGGCAGGCGATGGCGGCATTCTACTCCGTTACCTTGATGGAGGCCTCGTCATGTAACTGCTGTCGACCCACTCGTGCTGCTCTGGGGGAAACCCTAGGATCTGGTGTTCCAGATCGGACGATGGCGGCACTGCGGTGTCGTGTCTCTCTTGGGAGCATCATTTGTGGAGCAGCGCTGGAAGTCAGAGGCAGGAGTTGGAGCGGCTCCGTCTTGCACGAAGCTTCGGTGGAGATGTCAAGTCATGCCTGACCGACAGGTGCTACGCTTTGTCATGCCTGGTCGGCAGGTGCTACGCACAATAGATTCTCCAAAGACTTCAAGCTGTGTCGGCTGGTGGTACTTGGCAGCATGGTGCTGAGCTGTATCAGTGGCGACCGCGACGTGCTCAGTTGTTTGCGCGCAGGGAGGAGGTGCCGTTGGGCGCTATGGTGGCGTCGATGATAGCTAGACCGAGCAAGGTTGATGCATCAGTACAGTTCTGAAGATGGAGCGGTGGCAGTTGGTGGCGGCGGCCTCTGAGAGCACGCCGGACCGGCGAGACCCATGCCCGGCAGGCGTCCTAGATGGGTCCTCAGGTCTTAGATGTTAGGTTTGGCTGCGATGTCTGTTTGGTATTAGGCCCAGGCTATCTGCGCCCCTTAATCAACTGGATAGGTGTAGCGACAGTTTGTTGCTTAGACGGCGGCTTTAGGCTTACTGTGGTATTACTTTGTAAGGTCTTGTGAGAATAATTAATAAAGTGGCCATATGGATCGCCCATATGCAGAGGCCGGGAGTCATCCTCCTTTTCTACAAAAAATTTATATTGGAGCTGGTTTTTGGAACCCGGTGTTCAGTGTGCCTAGTTTCTTAAACGTAGCAAAAATCAAATTTCTAGTTCTAAATTTAAGAAAAAAACGATCATATGGTTTTTTGGAAAACAAGACACCTCATCAGTTTCCATTAAATGACCGGCTAATTAAATTTACAAGAGTTTTGATCCAAAAGGATGCTCAAAGAAGACATGCAGGAAAATAGAGCTAACGGCAACTAAAAGAGCAGGTTCATAGCAAAGGACTAATAAACTAAGTCTTACATACACGAGAAAGGGAGAGACCACAACAACAACTCTATGAAGCAACTTTTGCACATTCAGCTTTTCACACTGCAATCCTGAGCACAACCGGGTTCCAACCACAGCTTCGAGCATACTCCTCCTGGATCACCAGATTGAACTTTAAGACCCGTTCTTCAATTCTTCCTCCATCACGTCATTTCTGCGAAATGCTCCAACTATTAGGCTCTAGAATATAACAATAGGATCATCCGTGAAATTTCTATATTAAAGCAAGCAGAGTTCCTAGTTTTCAAATTGTCCAACGTATTGCTGCCTCCCCCACAGATAACCAATTTCCATGGACGCGGGAAAAGAGTTAATCCGCACACTAATCCTATCCTCGTTGCTATCTGGTGGTCTACTTAGACTAAAATGACATATTGTAACCTGCCATGTCGGATTAGCTAAGAGGTTATCGCTGTCCCTTTATGTCCATGGAACTGTCATTTATATACCGCCTGATTCATTTGTCTTCAGCTTTAAATATTGATCTCATAGTGAACTTACGTTGAATTGCAATCATCCGTCGGTGTAAAATGAAGTAGATCCCACTGGCCATGGCTACAACTCCAAACTGATAGGTCAGTAGCACCTTTAGGGTACTAGCTTTTGCATCTAACAAGTTCTAAACTAATGAATGTGCTACTCGTTTAACATGGTACTAAATATAATCTGATGACTTGTTAACATAAACATCACCTTAAACACTCAATATGACACCTAAAAATAATGTAAACATCACACATCATTGTGGTTGCCATTGATGGAAGGGAGTGGGGACGTTGTGCGAAGGGGCTAGGGAACTGACAAGGTTGCATTGTCCTCGGAGATGGCACTTGAGTGCATGGCGGCTCGGGAGCTATCGGAGTCGGGCACAAGCAGGGCATCGGGAAGGTGAAGAGTAGACTAGTCTGCAGGCTGAAAGTGTAGAAATTAACCTAGTTGTAGTCTACGTAGGTAGAGAGTCCTAAAGATAGTTCACTAGTGTTTGAGTCTAAACCGGACGAGGTGTTTGTACCGAGTCAGGGTTGCGTCGTGTTGGTTGCCTGCCAAGTCGGCAGCGAGTTGGACGTGGCAAGTGTGTATCCCTCTATATACCTAAGGAAAAAATAGAAAAGGTGCAAGTTGGCCGCACCGCAAAATCAGTTTCCCTCTGTTCAATTTTGACAACAAGTTTACAACGAGAGAAGCCGTTTCGTCGAAATCCATTGGATTCGATCGATCTAGCTAGCCCAGGCTACATTACGCACATATGGTGAGACGTGCATAGGCACTGTTCATCAATCAAGCAGTGTGCCTGTGTGCTTGCTAGCTTGTACGTGCGTACACACCTTCGGGTGATTTGATCTGGCAAGATCAAAAACCAACAGTTGGTATCAGAGCCTTGACAATCAGCGACAAGGAGTCGGTCAACTCCAAGTCCGGCAACAACGGTTCCAAGGCGAACAAGAATGGTGACAAGGTAAAAAAGGGCGGCAAGTCAGCAACTAGTGGTGGCGGTATGGGCGGCGCCAACGTACTGGCGCATCGTAACATCCCCATCCAGTACCCCATGCTCACTGATGCAAACTACGGCGTGTGGGCGGTAAACATGAAGATCATTCTTCAAACACTTCATGTGTGGTAGGCTATCACGGACGACGACGTCGATGAGGAGTGCGACGAAGGTGACATGGCCGCCATAGCCCAGTATGTGCCGTATTCCGTGCTGATGACATTGCCAGAGTTTGAGACACCAAGAGAGGCGTGGAACGCACTCAGAGAGATGAGGATCGGAGAAGCTCGCGTCACGCTCGGGCACAAGTGCTAAAGCGCCAATTTCACAAGTGCAGATGGAGGAAACTGAATTTGTGAATGACGATGCCATGCGTCTGAGTACTTTGGTGGGATAGATCCGTGCGCTTGGTGCAAAGATCGAGGAAGCCGAGATCATGGAGAAATTTTTCGGTTTGGTGACTGACAAATTCACATACATCATCGGCACACTGGAGCAGCTTTACGACATCGATGACATGACCATAACGGAGGCGATCGGACGCTTGCGGACATGGGAAGAAAATGCCCGTGACTGTCGGAAGGGTAAAGGAGGAGGTGGTGACCAACTCATGTAGTTGCATGCAGATTCGGAGTCCTGAAGTAGAAAAGTAAGGCGCAACATTGGCGAAGGCTCGATCAGCGCGAAGCACGGTGAACAAAACGGAAAAGGCAAAGGAAAAGGCAAGCCACAAGGTCTAAGGCGGACCAATCTAAAGAGCGGAAGCCACGGAACTTGTGTATGTCTGAGGTAAAGTGCTATAACTGCAACGAGATGGGTCACTTTGCGAAGGATTGTCTGGAGCTTAACAAGCGGGAGATCAAGACAAATTTGGCTAAGCAGGAAGACGAACGACTAGTTCTTCTGATGGCCGAAGTTTGTGATCTCATCCGAACGGTGGTTGTGAAACCAAATCAGAAGGTGCTACTTCATGAGAAGAAAGTAATACCAAAGTTATCCGGAAACCAAAACGTGTCATGGTATCTAGACACGAGTGCTAGTAACCACATGACGGGGTGCAAGGAGAAATTCCTCGAGCTAGAATATGATGTTAAAGGCTTGGTCAAGTTCGGTGATGGTTCAGATGTGGAGATTTGCGGGCAAGGTTCTGTCCTCTTTGAGGGTCTCACGGGAGAACATCACATACTCACCGGAGTATACTACATCCCACGGCTTCGCAACAACATCATCTCTATCGGGAAACTTGACGAGAATGGATGCAAGGTGGATATTGAGAACGGAGTGATGACGATCTTTGACAACCTCCAATACGTGTGTTCGGACAGACTTTTCTGGTCCAAGGTTCAATCTTGAGCACAACAGGTTCCAACCATGGCATACTTCACATGTATTGCAAGAAAATCCTAGGTGTTGACCCCATCATTAAACATATATTTAATTGTCATATAATAATTTATTATTTCATAACAAGGGGAAATGAACCCAGAATTTTAATTTGTTTTGATAAATAAGACACGTCAGATTCCAAAACAAGCAAATGAGATCATATTAGTGTGACAAATATAATATTGTCAATTATTCACAAGGTATAAATACATTCACTGATTACAGACACACAATGGAATGACATATGCTCCATTTATTTTATAGATTAGGATGCATATCTAGAAACTCAACCATGTCCTTCACTTGTGCACTGGTCTTCCGAGTAATTAACAAATGTCTGTCTCAGTAGTGGTTGTTCTCCCAGAACTGAGCCTGGAGATAGTCAATTGTATTCTTTTCCACCTGAAATGCCTTGGCAAGAACATCATCTGATATTGGTGGGTCTGACCCAAACACTGCATTGGCAATTGTGATAGCCCCTGGGTTCTGGCTACTTAGCGCGGCAATTGCAACAGCGGGCTGGTGGGGGTTGTGGTTGAATTGGAAGTGGATGAGCCCCACGGGGAAGACAAACACATCACCTTTGTTGAGCACCTTGGAGAAGAACTTGTTTTTGTTGGGGGCGGGCTGGTTGGATGTCACAAAGCCAACGTACAGTGTTCCCTCGAGCACCGTGAGGATCTCAGTGGCGCGAGGGTGCATATGTGGTGGGTTTTGACCCAATGGAGCATAGTCGATGCGTGCAATTGAGATGCCGAGGGTGTTGAGTCCAGCAATCTGCATGACGTTGATCAAAGTGACGTTGGATCCAACCTTGTTGGGCATCCTAGGCTTGTCGAGGTTGGCCGCCTTGAAGAAGTCGTCTGCTTTGACGTCCATCGGGTCCTTGCAAACAAACCCGTTGACACGGACTGGGGCACAAGAGACGTACATGTAAGCTCAGATTTTACAAAGTTGATTTGACTTGCATATAATTTCCAGAAATAGATTTCAACATATGTATTTGGTGAAAACATGATGACAAACAGATAGTACCTGGTGAATTCATGTCGGCGACACAAAAGTCCTGGAGTGGGCTAGGATCAGAAGCAGTGGCCTGCCTTGAGACCAGCGCAAGAAGTGCACCAAGGAGAAGGAAGGAAGAGGAGGATGCCATTTCGTTTTAGTGTCTTTGGCTCTTCCTTTCTCTCGTCTTCCTATTTCTGTTTGTGGCGTGAGTGGTGATGGTTTGAACATGCAGGGGATACATGTGTTTATATAGGCGCAGAACTCGTGAGCAATAGACATAGTCAAGTGCAACCGATTGAAGTGGTCTCTGGGTGCTGATTAAACTATAACTTTACAAGTTCCCTGTAAGACACGTTTTCACTTCGAAGAAGCAATATAAGGAAACACTCTCTAATTATGAATGTTTCTCCATCTCACCGAGTCGCCACAATGCATGCAGGGCTGGTTCCAGGAAAAGTCACCACCCATCACTATCAAGGAAAATATTTTTTAGATAGGAAACACCGGCAAGAGAAATAAATGAATTCCACTAGTGTAATTAGATACAGTATCATATACTTCGTCATAGTCTGAACTGATGGCCTGATGCGCATGCACGAAAGTTAGTAAAAGAGCAGTTGAGGAAAGCCATCAATCGTTTTCTAGCTCAAGGTCATACTATGTCACCTATTCGTGCGTGGGCTTGATTCATATGGGTGCATGAATGACTTCTAATGACATATAGAGTGACTCCTACTCCTGTTCTTTCCAGAAGTCGATATAGAATAATGTTTGCAATTGAGCTTTTCAAACTATGAAATTATATATTTGCCTATAGATTTGTCACGAAATCCAGCAACATAAGACGACGCGGCAGATTGTGTGTGAACAAGGGAGAAACCGAGGCGCGTCGATCCACACATGAATCCACCTAATACATCTGCTATATGTAGCAGCCCCTGTACGTTATCATCACGTCAATCTGATATTTACTTGGTCAGATGTCTCTCGAAGTACTTGAGTATTTTCAGGAAGAAGCGGCGGCATTAGTGGACCAAGTGCCCAACCAAAAGGAGAGCTGCCACAGAAGCCATGATGATGGAGAGCAGGAAATTTTCATATGATCTTAGCAAGTCTAGTTAACATCTTGCCAGGAGTTTTATCAACCTGCTCTATACAGAAGTTATTATAAAATATATGCAATCTATCTTTTCAAACTATGATCACTAATATAAACAAAATATATATTTTTCAACAGATTTGTCATGAAATCCAGCAACATAAGACAACGCGGTAGCTAGCGGATTGTGCCGACAAGGAAGACATCGAGGTGCGTCGATCCATGCACGAATCCACCTAATACAATTGATATATGTAGCAGCCCCTGTTATCATCACGGTAGTCAGATATGTATCTACTTGGGCAAATTTCTCTCGCAGCAGGTGAGTATTTGTAGGAAGAGGCGACGACATTAATTGGACCTGCCTAACCAAAAGGAGAGATATGACGACCTTAGTAAGAGTAGTTAGCATCCTCGTGCTAGAAGTTTTATCATGACCAGTTCAGTGCATAAATCTAACAATCTCGGTTGGCTTTCCTAGCTAGGTTCATGACACCAAACCTCACCTGCCCCCTTTTGTTAGAGTAAACAGTGCATCCAGTTACTAGGCTGGGTGGCCACACATAAACTGATTAATTTGTCAGAGGTGCGAGTTGGTAGGTTTGTGAATGAAAAGATCAAGATATGTCCACCAGACAAATAAAATGCTTCTATCACAAGCTTGTTACAAAGAACTAACTCAGATAATATTTTTTTCTCATATATTTATGCATATTGTCTATATATGTCGGAGCTGGTTTCTGGAAACTGGTTTGGTGTGCCTAGTTTCTGAAATGTAGAAAAAAAATCATTTTTCTAGTTCTAAATTTAAGAAGAAAAAATAACTATCATAAGTTTTTTTAGAGAATGAGCATCCTCATCAATTTCCATTAAACAAACGGCTAATCAAGTTTAGAAGAGTTTGGAACCAAAAAGAAGCTAAAACAAGACATGCAGGAAAATAGGCTATTTGCTAACCAAAAGAACAGGTTCACAGCGGGGGAACAATAAACTAAGTCTCACATGCACCAGAAAGGGAGAGACCACAAGAACAACTCTACTAAGAAACTTTTTCACATTCAACTTTTCACACTGCAATCCTGAGCACAATCGGGTTCCAACCATGGCCTCAAGCATACTCCTCCCGAATCACCAGATTGATCTTTAAGACCCCTTCTTCAACTCTTCCTCCGTCTCGTCGTTTCTGCAAAATGCTCCAACTATTAGGCTCTAGAATAGAACAACATGATCATCTAGGATTTTTTAAATTAAAGCAAGCAGAGTTCCTAGTTTCCATATAGTCCAATGAATTGTTGTCTGCCCCATAGATAACCAATTTCCACTGAGACACGGGAAAAGAGTTAATCCACACACTAGACAATGGCGCCGGCAATAACAACGGCGACGACATGATCAATGGGGACGTCGATGACCCCAACGATGAAGAATATAATTTGGAGGACAAGGAGGAAGGAAGCCTCCGCCCCCGATGAGTATGACGCTTTCGAGCAACCCCTTGAGGTACCCCAACTCAAAACTCTGTGCAAGCGGTTGGCTAGTACGACCAAAAGCATCAAAAAGAAGTCCCAACGTCTCAAGACCGAAGAAGATGAGCTAAACGACATATGGACCGAGCTCCTTAGGGCCGAGAGGAGGCCCAAGGGCAAGCTCGAACAGATTGGTGCTAACAGATCTTACCCCACAGAAACTTGCTGGACTAGTTGGACGCGGAGGCCGAGGACAGCGCGCTTTCAAAACGTGACTGGCTTGAAACCCTCGACCGTCCTCCCCGGGATAGAGATTGACAGATAGGCACAGACAAATATGCCATCGAGGCGCATGGAGCCCGAGGTGGAGTCAACCCACCAGGGATCACCACGAGATACAAACCCATGGAGAAGAGGCCCTTAAGCTCGGAAAACCCACATCGATCAATCTATTAGTCTAGGCAACGCCCACCTGCTGGACAAACATGATATTTGGTGTAGCTAGCAAAGAACGGTGATGTGCGTGACTACAATTGCGACCGCATAGTAACCATGTCGGACGAACGCCACACGACTGCAAGTGTCTGAGGAGGTACACACCCTCGATGCTTTACAGATGAGATCATGCAACACCAGTTCCGTGCTAATCCCATAGGACCTATTGGATTTCCCCGAAGAGGAAGGGTGATGTAGCACAACAGTAAAATGTATTTCCCTCAGTTAAGAATCAACGTTTATCGAACCAATAGGAGTCCACAAGCTAGCAAGATAAGCAGCACCCGCACGCAAAAAAAAAAATGCTTGCACCCAACTTGGCAAGGGGTTGTCAATCCCTTCGTCTTGCTAGTTACAAGGTTAAAAGCAAATAGTGATAGGCAATGATATGTCAAATGGCAAATTAGTAAAGAGAGCAATAAAGCAATACAAATAATAATAGAGAATGGACCTGGGGCAATAGGTTCACTAGTGACTTCTCTCTCGAAAGCAGGTAATGGCATAGTAAACACATTATTGTTGGGCAATTGACAACTTCTTCCGGATGAAAACTTGATCTACATGTTCGAGCGGTGGCGGCTATCAGTGCTCGTACCCCTCTAGAAGACACCCTTTTTGAGTCCTAGCTTCATTGTTGTTCGTCTCACCTCTTCGTTGTGGTTCATGGTGAAGGTCTCCATCGACGCCAAACGGTGTTCTTCGCATATCTGTAGTTAGCCTGGTAGCCGGTGGGGTGGTGTGTCAGTGGCCGACACCTTGTATCTTGTCTTGCATGTGTATTGTGTCTGGTGATGGTGTGTGTTTATATCGGTCTACTCGGTTGTAATGCGGTGATGGATTCTTTATAATATAAAGGATGGAACTCCTTTTTCATCATATCCAATGGCTGACATTATAGTACCGCACATGTATTGCACACAAGCACTATATATGTAGAATTTCCCGATGTGTTCAATCAAACCAGCAAACTTATATTAAATTACTAGATAATCGACTATTGTATCGGAGAAGGGAAAACAACCCCGATTTTTCGTTTGTTATGGGAAATACGACGCATAATATGCAAAATAGCATACAACATTATATCAGAGTGATGAAAAAAGATATTGTTGATTATTCATAACATTGAAATACATTCATGGCTTACAGACATACAATGGCATGACATATTCTCTATTTATTTTATAGATAAGGATGCTTCAGAAGTTCAACCAAATCCTTGGTTTATGTACTAATCTTCCGTGTAATCAACAAATGTCTGACTTAGTTGTGATTGTTCTCCCAAAACTGAGCCTGGAGATAGTCTATTGTATTCTTTTCCACCTGAAATGCCTTGGCAAGAACATCATCTGATATTGGTGGGTCTGACCCAAACACTGCATTGGCAATTGTGATAGCCCCTGGGTTCTGGCTGCTTAGCGCGGCAATTGCAACAGCGGGCTGGTGGGGGTTGGGGTTGAATTGGAAGTGGATGAGCCCCACGGGGAAAACAAACACATCACCTTTGTTGAGCACCTTGGAGAGGAACTTGTTTTTGTTGGGGGCGGGCTGGTTGGATGTCACAAAGCCAACGTACAATGTTCCCTCGAGCACCGTGAGGATCTCAGTGGCGCGAGGGTGCGTATGTGGTGGGTTTTGACCCAAGGGAGCATAGTCGATGCGTGCAATTGAGATGCCGAGGGTGTTGAGTCCTGCAATCTGCATGACGTTGATCAAAGTGACGTTGGATCCAACCTTGTTGGGCATCCTAGGCTTGTCGAGGTTGGCCGCCTTGAAGAAGTCGTCCGCGTTGACCTCCATCGGGTTCTTGCAAACAAACCCGTTGACACGGACTGGGGCACAAGAGATGTACATGTAAGCTCAGATTTTACAAAGTTGTTTTGGCTTGCATATAATTTCCAGAAATAGATTTCAACATATGTATTTGGTGAAAACATGATAACAAAATGGATAGTACCTGGTGAATTCATGTCGGCGACACAAAAGTCCTGGAGTGGGCTAGGATCAGAAGCAGTGGCCTGCCATGAGACTAATGCAAGAAGTGCAGCAAGGAGGAGAAAGGAAGAGGAGGATGCCATTTCGTTTTAGTGTCTTTGGCTCTTCTGTTCTCTCGTCTTCCTATTTCTGTTTGTGGACTGAGTGACGATGGTTTGAACATGCAGGGGATGCATGTGTTTATATAGGCTCAGAACTCGTGAGCAATAGACAAAGTCAAGTGCAACCGATCAACAGATTGAACAGGTCTCTGGCTGCTGATTAAACTATTTTGATAACTTTAGAAGTGCCCTTTAAGACACGTTCTCCCTTCAAAAAGCAAAGTGAAACTCTCTGCTGAGTCGCCACAATGCATGCAGGGCTGGTTCCAGGAAAAGTCACCACCCATAACTATTTAGGAAAATATTTTTAAGATAAATAAATGAAATTTCACTAGTGTAATTAGATACAGTTATTAGATACTTGGTCATAGTCTGAACTGGTGGTCTGGTGCGCATGTACAAAGTTAATCAAAGAGCAGTTGAGAAAAGCCAAGTCATGTCCATCAATCGTTTTCTAGCTCGAGGCCGACCTTGACAAATTATGTCACCTACTCATGCGTGGGCTTGATTCATGGTTGCCTGCATGACTTCTACAGAGATATAGAGTGACTACTACTCCTGTTCTTTCCAGAAGTTGATATAGAATAATGTGTGCAACCAAGCTTTTCATATATATTTGCCGGTAGATTTGTCATGATTTCCAGCAACATAAGACGACTCGGCAGATTGTGTGTGAACAAGGAAGAAATCAAGGCGCGCCCGATCCACACATGAATCCACCTAATACATCTGGTATGTAGCAGCCCCTGTATGTTATCATCACGTCAATATGATATTTACTTGGTCAGATACCTCTCAAAGTGGTTGAGTATTTTCAGGAAGAAGCGGCGGCATTAGTGGACAAAGTGCCCAACCAAAAGGAGAGCTGCCACACAGGCCATGACCATGGAGAGCAGGAACTTTTCACATGATCTTAGCAAGACTAGTTAACATCTTGCAAGGAGTTCTATCAACCTGCTCTTTCCTGAAGTTATTATAGAAGATGTGCAATTTATCTTTTCAAACTATGACACTAGTGTAAGGGGATTATATATTTTTCCAAAAGATTTGACATGAAATCTCGCAACACAAGACAATGTGGTAGCTAAGGGATTGTGCCGACAAGGAAGAAATCAAGGCGCGTGGACCCATACATGAATCCACCTATAATACACTAATATATGTAGCAGCCCCTGTTATCATCATCGTAATCAGATATATATTTACTTGGTCAAATTTCTCTCGCAGTAGTTGGGTACTTGCAGGAAGAGACGACAGCATTAATGAACCAGCCTAACCAAAAAGAGAGATATGATGATCTTACTAGGAGTAGTATCATCCCCTCGCTAAGAGTTTTATCAGGGGCAGTTCAGTGCATAAATCTAACAATCTCGGTTGGCTTTCCTGCCTACGTTCATGATACCAAACCTCACCTGCCCCTTTTTCTGAGTAAACAGTGCATCCAGTGACTACACTGGGTGGCCACACATAAACGGTTAATTTGTCGGAGGTGCAGAGTTGGTAGGTTTGTTGAAGAAAAGATCATGATGTTTCCATCAGACGAATAAAATGCTTCTATCACAAGCTTGTTACAAAGAACCAACTCAGATAGTAATCATTTCTCGTATATTTATGCGAGGAGTTCTATCAACCTGCTCTTTCCTGAAGTTATTATAAAAGATGTGCAATCTATCTTTTCAAACTATGACACTAGTGTAAGGAGATTATATATTTTTCCAAAAGATTTGTCATGAAATCTCGCAAGACAAGACAATGCGGTAGCTCTACCGGATTTTGTCGACAAGGAAGAAATCGAGGTGTGTGCATCCGTGCACGAATTCACCTAATACACCTAATATATGTAGCAGCCCCTGTTATCATCATGGTAATCAGATATATCTTTACTTGGTCAAATTTCTCTCGCAGTAGTTGAGTATTTGCAGGATGAGACGACAACATTAATGGACCTGCCTAACCAAAGGGGAGAGATATGCCGATCTTAGTAAGAGCAGTTAGCATCGTCTTGCTAAAAGTTTTATCATGACCAGTTCAGGGCATAAATCTAATTATGTCGAAGTTCCTGAGCAAGTCCACTAGAATAGCTAGCTATCCTTGGACTCGCTAGGCTAAGCCTCCCCTCCCGCGACTAGGCGCTAGGGTTTCCCCTCATCTCCTCCCGCTGCCGCCGGCCCTCCCGCCGCCGCCGACCGCCGACCTCGCGCCCCACCTCCGCCCCCCTTCCGCCCTCCCCCTTCCTCCGTCCAGATCCGCCTCGCGCCGCCTCCCTGGGAGGTGGCCGGGGCGGAGCTCGAGCTCCTTGCCAGCGTGTCCCCTCATCCCCAGTCTCCCCCCGCCGCCGCCGTCGGGCGCCCCCGGCGCTGGCCCGGGTGGTGCCGGCGGCGGCGGGCCTTCTCGTCCCCGCGCGCTCGTGCTCCCTTTCCGGGGCAGGGAGGTGGCGGCGGTACAGCCCGGCTTTGCTGTGGTCCGGCGGCCCTGCGGCGGCGGCCGGCGACAGGCGTGGTGATGGCGCTGCTCCTTGGCCGTGGCGCGGCGTGGTGGTGCTGGGTGGCTGACGACGTGCCCCCGGCCCAGATCTCTGCCTGACGGGCCCCATCTGGGCCCTAGCGGGCCGGCCCCCCGGTGTGGTCTCGTTGTCTGTGGCGCGGTGAGGAGGAGGAGCGGCTCGGATATGGGGCGTCGGCGCCAACGGCGTGCCGGCAGCAGCGCAAAGGCGGGAGCTTTACGGGCCCATGAGGGCTCGGCCGGGCCAGTGGGCCTATGGGCCTGGTGTGCTCCTGCTATTGCATCCGGACGGCTACCGTCGCTGGCGGTGGAGGTGGGGCCCTCCCGCGTGCCGACGGTGCTGATGCCCTAGTCCCGGCTCTGATTCTTCGCCGCGATGTCCTCACTTCACGGTGCCATGGTGAGACGGCGTGGGGGCCTCATGACCGCGTTGGCGCAGGGTGGTGGTTGGTTTGGTGGCTGGATCCGGAGCGCCCGAGGTGTGGGTTGGGATGGGGGGAAACCCATGTCGGTGTGGCCGACTCCGGCGCGGTGGCGCCTGTGGGTGCCACCTGACCTTCCGGGAGGGCGTCGGGGGCTACCCTTCCTCTCGCCTCATCGTGTACCAGGGGAAACCCTTGGCAGCAGCGTCGTCATCATCACGATCCTTCTTGGAGGTGTTGACTGGTGCCGACACTTCGGAGTCTTGGAGCCTAGTGGAAGAGCCCGGTGGGCGCAGCGATTGCGGGGCTTCTTCATTTTTGTTGATCCGCCGTTGTCGGCATTTGTTTTTTTTGCTCTTTCTCTGTCGTTTCTTTTGGGCGTGACTGTGCTGCTTCCGGCCAAACACCTATCCCTGTATGGTTTGGTTGGTTGCTTTGTATACAAAGCGGGGGAAACCCTTTTTCGATAATCTAATTATGTCGGTTGCCTTTCCTGCATATGTTCATGACACCAAACCTGACCTGCCCCTTTTGTTAGAGTAAATAGTGCATCCAGTGACTAGGTTGGGAGGCCACTCATAAACTGGTTGATATGTCGGAGGTGTGCGTTGGTAGGTTTGATAAAGAACAGATCAAAATATTTCCATCAGACGAATAAAATGCTTATATAACAAGCTTGTTACAAAGAACCAACTCAGATAATAATCATTTCTCGTATATGTATGCATGTTGTCTATATATGTCGGAGCTGGTTTTTGGAACCTGGTGTTCGGTGTGCCTAGTTTCTAAAATGTAGCAAAAATCATATTTCTAGTTCTAAATTTACGAAGAACAGAGAACAATCATATGTTTTTTTAGAGAATGAGACACCTCATCAATTTCCATTAAACAGCCGACTAATCAGATTTACACGAGTTTCAAACCAAAAGGAAGCTAAAACAAGGCATGCAAGAAAATAGAGCTAACAATATATTTGCCACCGGACTTGTCATGAATAGTACTATATATGCACAAGATATATTTATACATTTAACGATGTGTGTTAACAACTTAACCTACATACGATTAAAAAAAATCATCGTCAGAGATGTAATGGAATTTCATGAGTCCTCCGAGTGATATCAAAAAAAGAAAGAAAAAATTTAGATTGCTTAGAGACGTTAGAGTCTAACAATATAAGATGGCGAAGTAGTTAACGGATACTCTTAGTGCTAGAGTTTTAATGTGGGCAATTTGGGATATTTAACTCTTCAACCTTGCACTGCTAGCAAGGGTACTCATCTCAATGTGGGCAATTTGGTGGGCAAGGAGAAGGGCCATACATGATGATGAATTCCAAAGTCCTCTATCTACTATGTGCTTCATAAATCGTTACTTGGAGGACCTTGATATAGCTACTGTTCGAAAGCTAGTCACAAATACAATACCACCCCAGCACCGAGTTCACAGTTGGATTGCGCCCGGTGAAGATGCAGTAGAGATAAATGTTGATGGGGCTATCTCTCGCAATGGCAAGGCAGGGGCGGCCGCAGCGATATGCAGGGACAAGGATGGCAACTATTTGGGATCTTCAGCAGTAACCTTCGAGGGCCTGGTGGTGCTGCAAGCCTTGAAGCACACACATGCAATGAGGCTCTTGCTTTGGAGAGGGACCTCAACGTCACACATGTGATCATCGTCTCGGACTGCATGCAAGTAGTGGTAAACATCAAAGGGAGAACGTTATCTTCTATACGCTTTGGTTATAGATGAAATAAAGGAGTCCATGAATGATTTTGTAAAAATTAGTTTTCGCTATGAGTGCAGGGAAGAAAATTTGGAAGATCACGCCATTGCAAATGCGGCTTCAGCATTTCCCTCTGGTTGCCGTATGTGCCTAGGGATTTTGCCAGTCATTGCTTGTATTGCTCCGACTTTGAACTTTGAATATATTCCCTAGTTCACCTAAAAAAGTAGTTAACGGATTGGGTCAACGAGGAAGAAATCAAGGCGCGTCATTCCATGCATGAATGCACCTAGCTAGCACAACTATTATATACTCTCTCGGTCCCCAATTACTTGTTGTCTGATATTAGGCATGGCCTTTCTTGACTACGCTCAACTTGCATGATTTGTTACAGTAAAAAATGCACCAATGATATTAATCCTGGTGGCCAATCATAAATGATTAATTTCTTGGAGGTGTGTATGCTAGTCTTGATACAGAAAAGATGTTTCGATCAAACGAATAAAAAACTTCTAGGAGTCAAAACCTAAGCCATCTCCATCGTCGGCCGTAGGCCCCTGTCCTATCATCCTTCCCTCGCCGCCATCGGTTGGCACCATGCTGACAAAGCACCGAGTGGCAATAGTTAGCGATGGCGTGTCCCTCCTCTCACCTCAACTCCCCCATCTATGTGGGTTACTCTAGACCCTAGCAGTGGCGCCACTGCTAGCCCATGATGTCGGAGGTGGGCCAGTTGCCTGAGGCGGTATGCCATGAGCAGTGGGGCCGTGTTCTACCTCACTTGTGTCTGTGGATTTGGGAATTTTGACCGAAGTTGACGCTTGCCCAAATCAGGGGCAGCACCGTGGTCATTGACCTATGATGGGTGATTGCCGCAGACAAGGTATGGTTGCACTCCACCGCTCGTGGGTGAGGCTCCTCCGATGGTGATCTCCATGCACCAACCCGGCGTGGTCATATGGGGTCACTGGCAGTCTTGGGCTCGACCGGATCTTGTCGTGGTTGTGGGCTTGGGTCGGGCCAAGCCTTGCTAGTGTTTGATGTCCTCCACCGATGATCTTGAACCAACATGTTGGTGGAGGTGCGCAGGGTTGGAGTGTTGGACGTCGGGGCGACGACCCTAGATGGCAGGATGGACATTAGCTCTCCATTGAGTAGAATGGCGGTGTTTCTTGGCCATCGGGGTGCGCGAGGTGCATTATGGCTAGTAGTCTTGGTGAAGCTGTCGCCGTCGGTGGTGGCAAAGGGCTTATCCTGATCTTGAGTTCTCGACCTGTTGTGGTGGTTCTAGTGGCCTGAGTCCCCCTTGGCTAGGTGTTGGGGAGGGTCTGAGTGAAAGCTCAGAGCCTCAACGCCTATGTCGTGATGCTTGCGGGTGTCATGTCCCTGTTGGGCGCATCGCCATGGCTCTATTCTCCCTGCTAGTTCATGATGAATATGCTTGCCCGCCCGTACAGACACAGTGGTAGTGGCGCACTTTGTTGTGACCCTCGTGGGGGTGTCGCCAGTGAGTGACTATATTTCATCACGGCTGCTTGTTCAAAATGGTGGGGAGATCCAATCGACCCTACCTCAACTCCAGTAACTCGTTATATCATTTGCACCTATCTTTTACATGCAACAACGTCCTCCCTTCGTCCTGTCTGCTTGCCGATGTGGATGGCGCTTCTCGATTCAGAGCAAGAGGGCAGAGGGTCCTCTCCGGCGGTAGTTGGGTCGTTACGGTAAACAAAGTCCAGTGGGTTCTCCTAGGTGGCGTGTGGTTTGGTGTTGGTGGCGGTCCTGGTTGGGTATCAAGCTGGTCCGACCTCTCCTTTGCTTCTTCTCGCCGGCATGCTCGAGGCATCTCTGCACTTTCTGTGCTTGTTAGCATGTTTGGCTTGTTTTGCTGTGCTTTTCTTAGATCATCTTGTATGAGGATTTTCTCAACACCATGTATCGTTCGGCTTTGTAGCTTCCTTTATAAAGAGGGCAAAATTTTGTTTTGAGATAAAATGCTTCTATCACCAGCTTGTTAAGAAGAAACAATTAAGATAATAATCATTTTTGGGGGTTCATTAATAATCACTTATTTTGTATATTTATGCATGTTTACCATATATGTTGGAGCTGATTTTTGAACCTGGTCCCCGGTGTGCCAATTTCTAAAACTTAGCAAAAATCTTATAGTACATAACATAAGACAAATAAAATCCAATGGTTTTTGATACAACAAGCCACCTCATCGATTTCCATTAAAAAACGTCAATCAAACATACAAGTGTTTTGAACCAAAAGGAAGCTAAAATAAAACATGCTGGAAAATCGAGCTAACAACAACTAAAGCAAGTTAGATAGCAAAGGGACTGTAACTTACTTATTACATGCACCAGAAAGCGAGATACCTCAACAACGACTCCAGGAAGCAACTTTTGCAAATTCAACATTCACATATCAATCATGAGCACAACCGGGTTCCAACCGTGGCATACTTCACATGTATTGCAAGATAATCCTGGGTATTCACCCCAGCATCAAACATATATTTAATTATCATATAATAATCTGTTATTTCGGAACAAGGGGAAATGAACCCATAATTTTATTTGTTATGATAGATTAATACGACACATCAGATTCCAAAAGAAGCAAATGAGATCATATTAGTGCGATAAATACAATATCGTCAATTATTCAGAAGGTAGAAATACATTCACTGATTACAGACACACAATGGCATGACATATGCTCCATTTATTTTATAGATTACGATGCATATCTAGGAACTCAACCATGTCCTTCACTTGTGCACTGGCCTTCCTGGTAATTAACAAAGCTCTGACTTAGTAGTGGTTGTTCTCCCAGAATTGAGCCTGGAGATAGTCTATTGTTTTCTTTTCCACCTGAAATGCCTTGGCAAGAACATCATCTGATATTGGTGGGTCTGACCCAAACACAGCATTGGCAATTGTGATAGCCCCTGGGTTCTGGCTACTTAGCGCGGCAATTGCAACAGCGGGCTGGTGGGGGTTGGGGTTGAATTGGAAGTGGATGAGCCCCACGGGGAAGACAAACACATCACCTTTGTTGAGCACCTTGGAGAGGAACTTGTTTTTGTTTGGGGCGGGCTGGTTGGATGTCACAAAGCCTACGTACAATGTTCCCTCAAGCACCGTGAGGATCTCAGTGGCGCGAGGGTGCGTATGTGGTGGGTTTTGACCCAATGGAGCATAGTCGATGCGTGCAATTGAGATGCCGAGGGTGTTGAGTCCAGCAATCTGCATGACGTTTATCAAAGTGACGTTGGATCCAACCTTATTAGGCATCCTAGGCTTGTCGAGGTTGGCCGCCTTGAAGAAGTCGTCTGCGTTGACCTCCATCGGGTTCTTGCAAACAAGCCCATTGACACGGACTGGGGGCACAAGAGACGTACATGTAAGCTCAGATTTTACAAAGTTGTATTGACTTGCATATAATTTCCAGAAATTGATTTCAACATATGTATTTGGTGAAAACATGATAACAAAACGGAAAGTACCTGGTGAATTCATGTCGGCAACACAAAAGTCCTGGAGTGGGCTAGGATCAGAAGCATTGGCCTGCCATGAGACTACCGCAAGAAGTGTAGCAAGGAGGAGAAAGGAAGAGGAGGATGCCATTTCGTTTTAGTGTCTTTGGCTCTTCTGTTCTCTCGTCTTCCTATTTCTGTTTGTGGCCTGAGTGGCGATGGTTTGAACATGCAGGGGATGCATGTGTTTATATAGGCTCAGAACTTGTGAGCAATAGACAATGTCAAGTGCAACCGATCAACAGATTGAAATGGTCTCCCGCTGCTGATTAAACTATTTTCCATAACTTTACAGGTTCCCTTTAAGACACGTTTTCCCTTCTAAGAAGCAATGTGAAACTCTCTCCTGAGTCGCCACAATGCATGCAGTGCTGGTTCCAGGAAAAGTCACCACGCCCATCACCATTTAGGAAAATATTTTGAAGATTAGAAACACTGACAAGATAAACAAATGAAGTTCCACTAGTATAATTAGATACAGTATCACATACTTGGTCAGAGTCTGAACTGGTGGTCTGGTGCGCATGCACAAAGTTAGTCAAAGAGCAGTTTGAGAAAAGCCAAGTCATGTAAGGCCATCAATCGTTTTCTACCTAGAGATATAAAATGACTACTACTATATGGGTGGGCTTGATTCATATGGGTGCATGCATGACTTCTTAAGAGATATAAAGTGACTACTACTCCTGTTCTTTCCAGAAGTTGATATAGAATATCGTGTGCAATCGAGCTTTTCAAACTATAAAATTATATATTTACCTGTAAATTTGTCATGAAATCCAGCAACATAAGATGACGCGGCATATTGTGTGCGAACAAGGAAGAAAGCGAGGCGCGTCGATCCACACATGAATCCACCTAATACATCTGCTATATGTAGCAGCCCCTGTACGTTATCATCACGTCAATCTGGTATTTACTTGGTCAGATGTCTCTCGAAGTGGTTGAGTATTTTGAGGAAGAAGCGGCGAGCTTAGTGGACGAAGTGCCCAACCAAAAGGAGAGCTGCCACATATGCCATGACGATGGAGAGGAGGAACTTCTCACATGATCTTAGCAAGACTAGTTAACATCTTGCAAGGAGTATTATCAACCTGTTCTTTCCAGAAGTTATTATAAAATACTCCATGCAATCTATCTTTTTGAACTACAGCACTAGTATAAGCAAATTATATATTATCCAACAGAGTTTTCATGAAATCCACCAACATAAGACGATGCGGTAGCTAAGGGAATGTGCCGACAAGGAAGAAATCAGGGCGCGTGTGTTGTTGCCGCTCCTTGCCCTAGCTCTCTCTCTCTCTCACAGTAGTACTCACTCTCTCTCCCTCTGCTGCACTCGAATGACAAAAGGAAGAAGAAGATCAGAGGAGGAAGAAGGACACAGGGGGCACGGTGGTTTTTCCGGCGCAGCGTCGCCAATTCCACGAGCTCATACTCGACACCACAGCCATTACAACGCGCCCCTCGCGGGTTTTATACCCGGGGCAGACGCTGGGCATGAACCCCACGTCTACACCCGCCCGAGCGCACGGTCCGGCCCGCTCTGGCCGCGTCCACTCTGCGCACGATCGCGCCCAGGACGCGGCGAGCCCGCAACGGCCCCGACTCGGTCACCCTGACCTGTGCGCCAACGGCTACACCTGGTCCGGCGCCACGCATGCACACACAGCGCGCGCCCCTACCCTAGTCTAAACACTCAACCCAGTCCTGCCCCGGACACATGTCGGATATGGGTCAGACTCTGGCCAGACAATGGCCAGACACTCACACACGCACGCACGCCACGCACCTGACGTGTCCCCCGCGCGCACACACGCACGCCCGACGCGATTGTCGTGGCTTATGCCCAACACTCACCCCCTAAGCCACGAACTATAGCATGTGAGTCCATCATCGTCGATGTCGCCATGTACGCCCCTAGTGATGATGTTATGTACCCAGGGTAGGGTCATGGACCTATCCAGAATACCATACCCAAGGACATCCTTAGACGAAGCTACCTTTCAGTCGACCAAGAGAGACTCCACTGGACCGGCTAGAAGACACTCGACAAACCTAAAGACACTCGACCATAAAGACTCACTCGACCACCAGGAGTTCGGGATCTACTCTGTATCCAAACGGTCTGTAATTAAGTAGTCTTAATGGTCATGATGACACTTTATGTAGGGCGTTACCAGTAACGCCCGGCCTTAATGTACTTTAACCCTCTGCTACGTGGGTTGGCTGGGGTCCTGGCGTCCTCTATATAAGCCACCCCCTCCACCGGTAGAAGGGTTCGCACCCCTGTAACTTATATACACATAAACCAGTCGACCGCCTCCGGGCTCCGAGACGTAGGGCTATTACTTCCTCAGAGAAGGGCCTGAACTCGTTAAACACTCGTGTGTACAACTACTCCATAGCTAGGATCTTGCCTCTCCATACCTACCCCCCATTCTACTGTCAGACTTAGAACCACGGCAGTTGGCGCCCACCGTGGGGCAGGTGTCTTAGCGACTTTTTGGAGAAGTTGCAATTTGTCCGATTGCCTTCATCATGGTTTCCGGTGGAGCTCTGATCGAGGGCCGCGAGATCCGTCTCGGTGCGCTCGCCTTCATCGCCGACGACTCCGCTTGGCTCCAGGAGGCACCACTCGACATCGACGCGCTCCCCGTCCGCGGGGCGACGCACTTTCGGGCGTGTGTCCACGGCGTCCTGCTGTGGCAGCCGTCGACTCCTTACCGGTCGACTCCTGTGTTGTCTTCCCTCCCTGTCTCCCGCCAGCGCAAGCGCTCCGGTCGGTCGAGGCTCCAGCAATGGGTGAGACACGCAGTGGATCGCCAATCAGCCAGCACCCAAGTCGCGGCAATTGAGCCCGACGAATCTCTCTACGGCCTGTTCGACCTGTCGACTGGCTCCGTAGAGACTGCATCCGAGTGCGATAGCAGTGATCCAGCGGCGGAGGTCCTGATGGTCAACGGGCCTCGTAGCCCTCCCGGTTTCCCCCCCAATGACGGGATGGACGATTGGGGCGACCCCGCTCAGGCCCACGAAGAGTATCAGCCCGAGCCACTCACTTCTCAGCAAAGGGAAGAACTTCGCCGCCGGAACATGGATGCCCTGCATACTCCCATTGCAGGAGAAACTCTTGAGGCTCGTGCCCTGGAAGAGGGGCGTTTGGCCAACTTGGCTGAACGCACTCGTCTGGAAAACCTCCAGCGAGCACTCGACGAGCGTGCGCGTCAGCGAGTACCCGACTCCCGCCGACGTCAGCTCTTTCCGCAACCGACTCAGGTATATCGAACCCCGATTCAAAATTTGGCAGCTGCAGCCCGTATAGCGGAGTCAATTCAGCCCTCTCAGTCGGAGGCTGGAAGAGGGTTGATGCAGATCAGAGATTTGCTCCGGGCGGCAGGAGATCAGAATTCAGTTGTGTCACAGTTGCGCAACAGGATTCACAGTCGATCCGTCGCTGCGAATACTGTTCAGTCGGTTCACAGCCCAAGGTCGCCTCCGAGGCGAGTTGGACGTGAAGGCCGGCGGGACCACTATGATGATCGCTTTGATCATGATGATAGGCGTCGAGCGCCCACTCCTCCCCCGAGAAGTGGGTCTAACGCCCATCGGCAGCAAGATGACAGGCGCCAGCTCGGTGTTGGGCGGAGAGCTCCAGTCGACCCCAGGGAGCCAGGCTTTGACGCGAGATCCGTCATCGTGCAAGGTTTGGTCGACCGAAACAGAGCTCACAGAGGTGGCCATGACAGAGATGTGCCCACAAGCAGCCGAGTCCATGTTTCAGGTCCAGAATGCTTTAGTAGAGCCATCAGAGCCGCAACTTCAGATTGGCGACTGGAGTAAGTAAGTTCACCGGAGAGTCTAAGCCTGAAACTTGGCTTGAAGACTACCGAGTGGCTGTTCAGATTGGTGACGGTAATGATGAGGTGGCCATGAAGCATTTACCACTTATGCTAGAGGGTTTGGCCAGGGCTTGGTTGAATCAGTTAGCTCCTAGAAGCATTTACACCTGGGAAGATCTTTCCCGAGTGTTCGTCAGGACGTTCGAGGGAACTTGCAAGCGACCGGCCGGATTGACAGGGCTGCAAGTTTGCGTACAAAAGTCGAGTGAAACACTGAGAGATTACATCCAGAGATGGATCACTTTGCATCATACTGTGGAGAATGTGTCGGACCATCAAGCGGTCTACGCCTTCAAGGATGGTGTCAAGAACAGAGAGTTGAGCCTGAAGTTTGGTCGAACTGGAGATATGACCCTGAGTCGGATGATGGAAATAGCCACCAAGTACGCCAATGGTGAAGAAGAGGACCAACTCCGGAGAGGTAAGTACAAGCCGAGTCAGTCGGAGAAAGGAAACTCCAGTCGGAAGCAGAAGTGGAAAGCCGAGCCAGGTGCTCCTGGAGAGGCTCTGGCCGTGACTCAGGGCAAATTCAAAGGGAAGCCCAAAGGATCTTGGAACCCCAAGAAGGTAAAGGATAAGGAAGGTAATGACGTGATGGATTTACCGTGTCATATACACACAAAGAAAGACGAAGAGGGTAACTTCATCTACCCAAAGCATACCACTCGCCAGTGCCGGCTCTTAATCCAGCAGTTTCAAGAAAAACAGCCGAAGGACAAAGAGAAGGAGTCGGACAAGGCCGAGGACAAGGAAGACAGTGATGGAGAGTACCCTCATGTCAACTCCACTCTGATGATTTTTGTTGATGTAGAGAGTAAAAGTCGACTGAAAGTGATCAACCGTGAGGTCAATATGGTCGCCCCGGTGACGCCAAGCTATCTGAGATGGTCGCAAACTCCCTTACTTTCGACCAGTCTAATCACCCTACTCACATTGCCACCCCTGGGAGGCAAGCGCTGGTGGTCGACCCAGTCGTCGAAGGCACTCGACTGACGAAGGTATTGATGGATGGCGGCAGTGGATTGAATATACTGTATGCAGACACGCTCAAGGGAATGGGCATTTCGATGTCCAGGCTCAGTTCCAGCAACATGAGTTTTCACGGAGTCATCCCTGGAAAGAAGGCTGAGTCACTCGGCCAAATAGCTCTGGATGTAGTGTTCGGCGACTCGAAGCATTTCCGCAAAGAGAAGCTGACATTTGAAGTCGTGGATTTCCGAAGCGCCTACCACGCTATTTTGGGAAGACCAGCCTATGCCCACTTCATGGCTCGACCATGTGATGTGTACCTCAAATTAAAGATGCCTGCCCCCAAAGGCGTGATCACTATCACTGGCAGCCGGAAGAAGGCAGAAGAGTGTTTCCAGAAAGGCTCAAAGATTGCGGATGACCAGATAACAGTGGTAGAGCTGGAGGAATACAAGAAGAATGCAGATCCGAGTGATTTGCTGCGGGCCAAGAAGCCCGCCACAGAGTCAGCATTTCAGTCGTCTGGGGAGACGAAGCCAGTTCATATCCACCCGACTGACCCCAATGCAGCTCCGACCCATATTTCCACAACACTCGACTCTAAATAGGAAGAAGCGATCATCCAGTTCCTCCGTGAGAACTGGGACATCTTTGCATGGAAGCCAGCTGACATGCCGGGTGTTCCCAGGGGGCTGGCTGAGCATCGCCTTAGAGTCGACTCAAAAGCGAAACCTGTTAAAGAACATCTTCGACGGTCCGCCGTTCAGAAGAAAAAAGCCATTGGCGAGGAGGTGGCTCGACTCCTTGCAGCAGAGTTTATCTGAGAGATATACCACTCCGAGTGGCTCGCCAATGTCATCATGGTTCCCAAGAAGGACAACTCACTTCGCATGTGCATTGATTTCAAACATATCAATCGGGCCTGCCCAAAAGATCATTTTCCTCTCCCTCGCATCGACCAAATTGTCGACTCGACCGCAGGGTGCGAGAGATTGTCTTTTTAGACACTTATTCCGGGTATCATCAGATCCGTCTGTATGGACCTGACGAAATCAAAACAGCTTTCATCACTCCATTCGGGTGCTTCTGCTATATCACCATGCCATTCGGCCTCAAGAATGCCGGAGCCACGTTCATGAGAATGATTCAAAAGTGTTTACTCACTCAAATCAGTCGGAATGTGGAAGCGTACATGGATGATATCGTGGTCAAGTTGCGAAAGGATTCCGACCTATTGACTGACCTAGCTGAAACATTTGCCAATCTCAGAAGGTATGATATCAAGCTCAATCCATCGAAGTGCACATTCAGAGTACCTGGCGGAAAGTTACTCGGTTTTCTCGTTTCAGAACGAGGAATCGATGCTAACCCAGAAAAAGTTGGCACCATACTCCGAATGAAACGCCCTGTGCGTGTGCACGACGTCCAGAAGCTTACTGGATGCTTGGCCGCGTTAAGTCGATTCATCTCTCGCCTCGGTGAAAAGGCATTGACCTTTTACCGACTGATGAAGAAGGCAGACAAGTTCGAGTGGACTCCAGAAGCTGATGCAGCGTTTGCCGAGTTAAAAAACTCTGCTCTCCACCCAGCCGGTGCTTGCTGCTCCAATCAGCAAAGAACCTCTGTTGCTTTATATTGCAGCCACAGGACAAGTCCTCAGTACAGTACTTACGGTCGAGCGGGAAGAAGAAGGGAAAGCCTTCAAAGTTCAGCGCCCAGTGTATTTTCTCTCTGATGTTTTGACCCCATCGAAGCAAAGATATCCTCATTATCAGAAGCTTGTATATGGGATCTACATGACCATGAAGAAGGTTGCTCACTATTTCTCTGATCATGACATTACAGTCATCAGCGACGCACCATTGTCAGAGATTCTGCACAACAGAGATGCAACTGGTCGAGTGGCTAAATGGGCGATTGAACTCCTTCCCCTTGATGTCAAATTCGAGGCAAAGAAAGCCATTAAGTCCCAGGCTATAGCAGATTTCCTTGCCGAGTGGATTGAGCAACAGCAGCCGACTCAAGTTCACTCGGAGCATTGGACCATGTTCTTTGATGGATCTAAGATGTTAAATGGTTCTGGTGCTGGGGTTGTTTTGGTTTCCCCCCGAGGAGATAAACTCAGATATGTGCTCCAAATCCACTTTGGTTCCTCCAACAATGAAGCAGAATATGAAGCACTCTTGTATGGGTTGCGCATGGCCATTTCACTGGGCGTCCGTCGCCTTATGGTCTATGGCGACTCAGATTTGGTGGTCAATCAGGTGATGAAGGAATAGGACGTTAGAAGCCCAGCCATGACTGGATACTGCAATGCAGTGAGGAAGCTCGAAAAGAAGTTCGAAGGGTTAGAGCTCCACCACATACCCCGACTGAAAAATCAAGCAGCTGATGATTTGGCAAAGATAGGATCCAAGAGAGAAGCCATCCCCAGTGATGTGTTCTTGGAACATATCCACACTCCGTCAGTCGTGGAAGATCCTTTTACCGACGAAGCTCCGCAACCTAAGAGTGTTACGAATCCGACTGAGGTTGAAGTCCCAGCAGTGGTCGACCTGATCATGGAAGTTTTAGTGATCACTCCCGATTGGACAGTACCATACATCGCGTATATCTTAAGGAAAGAATTCCCGGAGGACGAAGAAGAGGCTCGACAGATCGTCCGCCGATCTAAGGCCTTTACCGTGATAAGGGGACAGCTGTACAGAGGAAGCGCGACTGGAGTTGGTCAGAAATGCATAACACCGGAGGAAGGTCGAATAATCCTTGATGACATCCACTCAGGGACCTATGGCCATCATGCGTCCTCTCGGACCATCGTGGCCAAAGCATACCGAGCCGGATTTTATTGGCCAAGAGCGAATGAAATGGCGAAGGAGATAGTCGACAAGTGCGAGGGATGTCAATTTTACTCCAATATGTCACACAAGCCTGCGTCAGCTTTGAAGACTATACCACTCGTCTAGCCCTTTGCAGTATGGGGTTTGGATATGGTCGGTCCTTTGAGAACAGGCAGAAGCGGTTTTACCCATGTGCTGGTAGCAGTCGACAAGTTCACCAAGTAGATCGAAGCTAAACCCATCAAGAACCTCGATGCCGGTACTGCTGTCAGCTTCATCAGAGAATTGATATTCAGATATGGAGTCCAGCACAGCATCATCACTGACAACGGGTCAAACTTCGATTCCGAAGAATTCAGAGCTTTCTGCACGTCTCAAGGCACACGAGTCGACTATGCTTCAGTCGCTCATCCACAGTCGAATGGACAGGCAGAACGAGCCAACGGTTTGATTCTCAAAGGGTTGAAACCCCGTTTGATGCGTGATCTTAAGCATGCGGCTGGCGCATGGGTCGACGAACTTCCCTCGATGCTTTGGGGGTTAAGGACCATGCCCAACCGGTCGACTGGAAGAACTCCATTCTTCTTGGTCTACGGAGCTGAAGCGGTCTTGCCGAGTGACCTTCTCCACAATGCTCCCCGAGTCGAGCTCTACACCGAAGCTGAAGTAGAACAAGCGCGGCAGGATGTAGACGACCTTTTAGAGGAAGAAAGGGAGATGGCTCTGATCAGATCGACCATTTACCAACAAGACTTACGTCGCTTCCACGCCAAAAACGTGAAGAGTCGAGCCTTCCAGGAAGGAGATTTAGTTCTCCGAGTGGATCAGCAGAAACCACACAAGCTTGCTCCTTCTTGGGAAGGTCCCTTCATCGTCACCAAGGTTCTCCACAATGGAGCATACCGTCTTTACAATGTCGAGCATCAGATCGACGAGCCCCTAGCTTGGAACGCGGAGCTTCTCCGCCCCTTTTACACTTAAGTATTCACTCGGATGAGTTGTAATAAAAGTACTTCTGTAGTTTATTTATCAAAGACAAGAGCTTTATAATTTGCCCAGTAATCGTTATTTCTTTTGTCCACACAAAACAATCCCCAGTGGGTGGCTTGGCTGCGAATCCGATTCGCCCAAGTTTGTAAAAAAATCCTAACCGAGTGGTGAGCCAGTCCCCACACGAAGGCTTAGCTGCGAAATCCGTTTCGCCTAAGATAAACAAAATCCTGTCGAGTGGTAAGCCAGCCTTCCACTCGGAGGCTTAGCTGCAGTCCAAGTACTCGCCTAAGATAAACAAAATCCTGTCGAGTGGTAAGCCAGCCTTCCACTCGGAGGCTTAGCTGCAGTCCAAGTACTCGCCTAAGATAAACAAAATCCTGTCGAGTGGTAAGCCAGCCTTCCACTCAGAAGCTTAGCTGCAGTCCAAGTACTCGCCTAAGATAAACAAAATCCTGTCGAGTGGTAAGCCAGCCTTCCACTCGGAGGCTTAGCTGCAGTCCAAGTACTTGCCTAAGATAAACAAAATCCTACCGAGTGGTAAGCCAGCCTTCCACTCGGAGGCTTAGCTGCAGCATTGCGCTCGCCTAAGTACGAATACAACGTGCGCTTTGCAAGGAGGACGAGGTGCAGGTCTGACTGCTACCCTCTCCTTCCGAGCTACGCCACAAATACAACGTGCGCTCTGCAAGGAGGACGAGGTGCAGGTCGACTGCTACCCTCTCCTTCCGAGCTACGCCACCAATACAAAATCCTACCGAGTGAAGAGCAGACCTCCCACTCGGAGGCCTAGCTACAGCCCAGTGCTTGCCTAAGTTCTTGAAAATCCTACCGAGTGGAGAGCAAACCTCCCACTCGGGGCCTTAGCTGCAGCCTAGTGTTCGCCTAAGTATCTAAAATCCTACCGAGTGGAGAGAAAACCTCCCACTCGAGGGCTTAGCTGCAGCCCAGTGCTGACCTAAGTTTTTGAAAATCCTACCGAGTGGAGAGCAAACCTCCCACTCGGAGGCTTAGCTGCAGCCCAGTGCTCGCCTAAGTTTTTGAAAATCCTACCGAGTGGAGAGCAAATCTCCCACTCGGAGGCTTAGCCGCAGCCCAGTGCTCGCCTAAGTTTTTGAAAATCCTACCGAGTGGAGAGCAAACCTCTCACTCGGGGGCTTAGCTGCAGCCCATTGCTCGCCTAAGTGTATTGAGGAACAAGTCGATTGCAATGAGGGCTTCGCTTTAACCTGCAAAAGACACCTCAAACCAAATGCAAACATATTCAACGTTGAATCCAAGTTCGGATAACACCTAACGGAACCGAAAGTGCTCAGGCGCTAGGCCTGTTAAGGTTTGTCGGTTACAAAACTCACTCGGCATACCGAGGCAAATTTAAAGTATCAAGCTCGGAAGTTTTTTACCCCTCCTGTGGAGGGCTGGAAGGTGCAACAAACTCGTCCAGGTCAATTCCATCTGCAATCCGAGTGGCAGCAGCAATGAAGGTCTCCATGAAAGATCGGAAATTGTGCTTCTTGGTATTAGCCACCCTAAGAGCCACCAGCTTGTCCTCTCGTGCATCCTTGCAGTGAACACGGACCAGAGACAGAGCAACATCCGCACCGCACCTGGCCGAAGACTTCTTCCACTCCTGCACTCGACTTGGGACCTTGTTCAGTCGAGTCACCAGAGACTCGAGGTCATTCTGGAGTGTCTCTCTTGGCCAGAGTGTTGTGTCGATGCGAGAAGTTGCGACTTTCAGCCTTGCGAGATAGTCGATGACAGCAGCAACACGAGATTCAAGCCGGAGCACATTCATGGCGACTTCATCTTTCACGGGAGAGTTGATGGGGTACAGGTTTACTTCCAGTCGACCAGTCTCCTCTTCAAAGTTCTGGCAAAATTCTGCAAGCACAACCACCGAGTCAAGACAACAATCGGAGCTTACAGTTAAAATATTTGTTTGATACAAAAGATTACCTTCAAGCATGAGGAACAACTTCTTGGCGAGTCCACCCAGATAAGCCTCTAGATCGTTCTTCTTTCTCATCAACTCACTGGCCTTGTCATTCAGAGTGGTCTTGTCACTTTTCAGTCGACTGACCTCCTGGTTGGCAGCATCAAGAGCAGCTTTCAAATTGGTGTTTTCTTCTTCAAGCTTGGTCACTGAAGCCAGCTTCTCATCTGCAAGTTTGGTCTTCTCTAAAGCAGTTTTTTGCATCTCAGCCAAGTCAAGGTCTTGCTTCTTCAGGGCATCCCTCACTTTGTCTGCAAAGTTACAGTGAGATTAAGATTCGAAAATGAGTGAGAGGCAAAGGCAGTCGTCGAAGGTCTCACCAAACATACCTTTAGCTTCCTCCTTCGCCTTCGTCAAGTTCTCTTGGGCCAGTTTCAGATCAAGCTCGAGCTGAATGTGTTTGTTCTCCAACTCAGTGTAACGAGCCGCAAGGTCACAGGATTTCTACGAAGAACCAATCGACAGATGTCAAAGACAATTCACTTCCGAGTGATTAAGGAAAGATCATAGCGTTTCTAAGACTATGGCGGAATACAAACATTCGACCACAGTCTCGGGGACTACACCCAGTGGGTGCACTCAGCGTGCCCCCACTAGTTTCATCAGTTAGAGTCGACCAGTCGACCAACAATAAAAAAACGGAAGATGTTCTTCAGACTATAGTCGACTGCCAGCAGTCGACCACAGTCTCGGGGACTAGACCCAGTGGGTGCACTCAGCGTGCCCCCACCGGTCTATGAATCTATTCGACCTAGTTGAGTAAGGAAAAAACTTAAGACATAAAGCCTATGGTCGACTGCCAGCAGTCGACCATAGCCTTGGGGACTACACCCAGTGGGTGCACTCAGCGTGCCCCCACTAATCCGGAATTTCAATCGACACACCCAGTGGGTGTAGGACAAAATCTAAGAATTTCAGAAAGAAGAGTTTTCAGATATCATATCCTAACAGAACATGCAGTGACCGACTGACCTGAACATTACTGTGAAGAGCCGAACTGGCGTCATAGGCTGCCTGGCTGGCTTGTCGTATTGCCTTAACTTGCTCCATCATGACCCCCGCTTGGCGTATTGCTTCTTTAGCAGCACTAGCTTGGTCTTCTGGAACGGGGTAGGTTGAGAAAAGCGAGGGTTGAGCAGCACTCGACGACGAAGGACGAGCACTCGTCAACGGCACCGCAAAGGTTACGGTAGGCCCAGTGACATTGTCTCCCTCCACGACCAACGTCTCGGGTGCTGGCACGTCCCGAGTCGCCTTGCCAGCAGACGCCTTCTTGCTCCTCCTTTGCCTTGGTGGTTCCTCGTTGTCGTCGTCGGGAAGATCGATAACGACGTTAGATGAAGAAGTTGCAGAAAAAGAATCAAAATTAGAGACAGAAGCCAATCGACTAAAGGTGGAACTCCAAGAGTCATACCAGGTTTCGAAGTAACATCATCCTCCATCTCCTGATCTCCAGCTCTGGCCGAGGTATCAGAAGTAGGAGCACTGCAGTTTCAGAAGACAGTCGATTAGCTCGTGAGTCAACCAAGAATAAGTTCATGAGGAGCAGACAAATTCAAGCTACACCATTACCCTGAGATAATGGGGATCACCATCTTCATCTTCGGCAAGACCTTCGCCGACTTCGATGGCGCCACCCGAGATTGCTTCGGAGCTTTCTCAGTCGGCGCCGGAGAAGTAGTCCGAGGGCGCTTGGACGACTGCGTGACGGTTGCGACCCCCTTACCGCGCTCGACCGCGGGATCATGGACAAGCTTCGAGCGTCTTTCCGAGCGAGGAGGTACAACTTCCTCCTCCTCCTCCTCTTCTTCCTCCTCACCAGAGTCATCACCCTCATCATCGTCGCCAGCATCCGAATCCCACTCCTCCAGGCTTTCGCCCCCACTTCCTTCCTCCTCCTCAGTCGGTGTTTGCGCTCCATTGGGCATCGAGTATAACTCCGTGGTGGCCTGTCAGGCAACAAAGCAAAACAAAGATCACTCGACCAATTCGCAGCGAAGCAGAATGAATAAAGCAAGATTGCAATTGGAAATAAGTGGCCATACCGTGTCTAGTGTGAAGGTACAGTCGAGTGGTGGGATCCTCCTAGCCCCTCGAGGGTTGTCCTTATTCCCCGTGATTGCGGCCACCCACCTCTTCAGTGTGGTGTCGTCGACCGCTTCTGGATGGACCCGAGTGGTGTCTTCGGTACCACAATACAGCCACATCGGATGGCCTCGGTACTGAAGTGGTTGGATGCGCCGCCTAAGGAAGACCTCCAGAAGATCCATACCCGTCACTCCGTCCCTAACGAGTTGGACTACACGCTCCATCAGCATTTTTACCTGAGCTTTCTCCTCAGGAAGCACTTTCAGAGAAGAGGGTTTGTCCACCCGGTCCATGCAAAACGGAGGGAGACCAGTCGACTGCCCCGGCGTCGGCTCGTCTTGGCAGTAAAACCAAGTCGACTGCCACCCTCTGACCGACTCAGGAAGGGTCATGGCCGGGAAAGTACTCTTATTCCTCATCTGAATCCCAAGACCCCCGCACATCTAGATAACCTTAGTCCACTCGTCACCCGGACTCGCCTTTTTCACCGTCTGTGAGCGACAGGTGAATATGTGCTTAAAGAGACCCCAATGAGGTCGACAACCCAGGAAGTTCTCGCACATGGAAATGAAAGCAGCGAGATGGGCGATAGAATTGGGAGTGAAATGGTGGAGTTGCGCCCCAAAGAAGTTCAAGAACCCTCGGAAGAAAACACTCGGCGGCAGAGAGAATCCACGATCGATATGAGTGGCTAGGAGGACGCACTCACCCTCCTGCCGCTGCGGTTGACACTCGGACCCCGGAAGCCTTGCTGACCCATGGGGGATCAGACCCTCGTTGGCCAGGTCATTGAGCTCCGTCTCGGTGATGGTCGAGCGGATCCAATCCCCTTGGACCCAACCCTTTGGCAGGCGGGATCTTGACAAAGATCCGCCCCGACTGGACGCTCTCCCCTTCGCTTTCCCCACCGCCGTCGCCTTCTTCACGCGCTCCAAGGCCGCCTCTTCTCCTTCACCATTATCGCCGGCGAAGCGCGCGAGGAGTGGATAAGCAGAGGCGAGAGCAGGCGCAGCGGGCAGAGAGAAGGATGGGAAGGCACTGTTCAAAAAACCCTCGCCCGACGCTTTATATAAGGACACTTCCGAGTGGTTGACAAGTAGGCCCGGGTGGTCCTGTCACATCCCGAAACAGTCGCGCACGCACGATATGTGGCGAAAAAGGCGGTGCGGAAATCGAGGCGTCCGCGCCTTATCCCCTCCGAGTACCGTGGTCCGCCCCGTTTCGCGCGCTTCCCAAAATTCGGATCCCACAAAATCCGCTAACGGCAGATCAATCTGTCAGACGATATCTTTCCTGCGGTCCGTCGCTCGGAAGTTCACTAAAGTTCAAAAAGTTCACTCGACAGAAGACAAGAATGGATCAAGGCGACTGAAGTAAAAGTTGACGCCAACGCCGAAAGAAAAATCGCCGATCCAAGATACGACATAATCAAAGCACGGGAAATAGGTCGGAGAAAATCATCAACTCCTTCCTCACTCGAACCTCGATCCATTCGGGGGCTAATGATGATGTTATGTACCTAGGGTAGGGTCATGGACCTATCCAGGATACCATACCCAAGGACATCCTTAGACGAAGCTACCTTTTAGTCGACCAAGAGAGACTCCACTCGACCGGCTAGAAGACACTCGACAAACCTAAAGACACTCGACCATGAAGACTCACTCGACCACCAGGAGTTCGGGATCTACTCTGTATCCAAACGGTCTGTAATTAAGTAGTCTTAATGGTCAGGATGACACTTTATGTAGGGCGTTACCAGTAATGCCCGGCCTTAATGTACTTTAACCCTCTGCTACATGGGTTGGCTGGGGTCCTGTCGTCCTCTATATAAGCCACCCCCCTCCACTGGTAGAAGGGTTCGCACCCCTGTAACTCATATACACATAAACCAGTCGACCGCCTCCGGGCTCCGAGACGTAGGGCTATTACTTCCTCAGAGAAGGGCCTGAACTCGTTAAACACTCGTGTGTACAACTACTCCATAGCTAAGATCTTGCCTCTCCATACCTACCCCCCATTCTACTGTCAGACTTAGAACCACGACACCCCGCACAAGCCGCTGCAGTCGCTGTGCCGCGCGCCCACCTCGCCGGCCTCTTTCGCGCACCGCCGAACTCCACTGCACGACGCCTCATCAAGCGCCACTCGCTGCAGTTGCAGCGGTGCTCCGTGTGCCGCCATGATGCGTCTCCGTGCCCCCCACGGCCGTTGCGCCGAGCCGCCGCAACCTCTGCGCCACCACGTCGGTTTTCCGCGACCTCCTCGCCTCCGCTACCGCTGTGCTAGTCTCGAGCACGACATCACACCGCACGACCGTGAACTCGCCGTGCGTCAAGGTCGCCACGCGCTCCCCGCGCGACATAGCCTGCATGTCCGCCGCGGTCGCCGCCGCGCGCCACGGCCGCACTTTAGCATGGTCGCTCTGATGCCAATTGTTGTTGCTGCTCCTTGCCCTAGCTCTCTCTCTCTCTCTCACCGTAGTACTCACTCTCTCTCCCTCTGCTGCACTCGAATGACACACGGAAGAAGAAGATCAGAAGAGGAAGAAGGACACAGGGGGCACGGTGGTTTTTCCGACGCAACGACGTCAATTCCAGGAGCTCATACTCGACACCACAACCATTACAACGCGCCCCTCGCGGGTTTTATACCCGGGACAGACGTTGGGCACGAACCCCACGTCTGCACCCGCCCGAGCGCACGGTTTACCCGGGGCAGACGATGGGCACGAACCCCACGTCTGCACCCGCCCGAGCACACGGTTCGGCCCGCTCCGACCGCGTCCACTCCGTGCACGATCGCGTCCATGACGCGGCGAGCCCGCAACGGCCCCTACTCGATCACCCTGACCTGCGCACCAACGGCTGCACCTGGTCCAGCGCCACGCATGCACACACAGCACGCGCCCCTACCCTAGTCTAAACACTCAACCCAGTAATGCCCCGGACACACGTCGGATATGGGTCAGACTCTGGCCAGATAATGGCCAAACAGTCACACACGCACGCATGCCATGCACCCGACGCGTCCCGCGCACGCACACACGCACGCCCGACGCGATCGCCGTGGCTTATAACCAACAGCGTGGACCCATACATGAATCCACCTATAATACACTAATATGTATAGCAGCCCCTGTCATCATCATGCTAATCAGATATATATTTACTTGGTCAAATTTCTCTCGCAGTAGTTGAGTACTTGCAGGAAGAGGCGACTACATTAATGAACCAGCCTAACCAAAAAGAGAGATATGACGATATTACTAGGAGTAGTAGCATCCTCTTGCTAGGAGTTTTATTAGGGCCAGTTCAGTGCATAAATCAACAATCTCGGTTGGCTTTCCTGCCTAGGTTCATGATACCAAACCTCACCAGCCCGTTTTGTTAGAGTAAACAGTGCATCCAGTGACTACACTGGGTGGCCACTCATAAATGGTTAATTTGTCGGAGGTGCATGAGTTGGTAGGTTTGTTCAAGAAAAGATCAGGATGTTACCATCAGACGAATAAAATGCTTCTGTCACAAGCTTGTTAAAAGAACCAACTTAGACAGTAATCATTTCTCGTATATTTATGCATGTTGTCTATATATGTTGGAGCTGGTTTTTGGAACCTGGTGTTCAGTGTGCCTAGTTTCTTAAACGTAGCAAAAATCAAATTCCTAATTCTAAATTTAAGAAAAAAATAACGATCATATTGTTTTTTGGAAAACGAGACACCTCATCAGTTTCCATTAAACAACCGGCTAATTAAATTTACAAGAGTTTCGATCCAAAAGGAAGCTCAAAGGAGACATGCAGGAAAATAGAGCTAACGGCAACTAAAAGAGCAGGTTCATAGCAAAGGACTAATAAACTAAGTCTTACATACACCAGAAAGGGAGGAACCACAACGACAACTCTACGAAGCAACTTTTGCACATTCAGCTTTTCACACTGCAATCCTGAGCACAACCGGGTTCCAACCACAGCTTCGAGCATACTCCTCCTGGATCACCAGATTGAACTTTAAGACCCGTTCTTCAATTCTTCCTCCATCACGTCATTTCTGCAAAATGCTCCAACTATTAGGCTCTAGAATATAACAACAGGATCATCGGGGAAATTTCTATATTAAAGCAAGCAGAGTTCCTATAGTTTTCAAATTGTCCAACGTATTGCTGCCTCCCCCACAAATAACCAATTTCCATGGACATGGGAAAAGAGTTAATCCACACACTAGTGCTATCCCTGTTGCCATCTGGTGGTCTACTTAGACTAAAAGGACATAGTGTAACCTGCCATGTCGCGTTAGCTAAGAGGTTATCGCTGTCCCTTTATGTGCACGGAAGTGTCATTGATCATTCCCAGTCCACTCTCTCATTAGAAGGTTATCCTTGGGCAAGATGTTATTTCTGTGATCGACCATGGAAAAACTTTATCATAAGGGGAATCTTGAATTTCCTTATAAATTTATATACCACCTTATTCATTGTCTTCAGTTTTAAATATTAATCTCATAGTGAACTTACGTTGAATTTTAATCATCCGTCGGTGTAACGTGAAGTAGATCCCACTTCGCTCGCAGCCATGGCTACAACTTCAAACTGACAGGTCAGTAGGACCTTAACGGCACTAGCTTTTGCATCTAACAAGTTCTAAACTAATGAATGTGCTACTTGTTTAACATGGTCCTAAACATAATCTGATGACTTGTTAAGATAAACATCACCTTAAACACTCAATATGACACCTAAAATAACGAAAACATCACACATCATTGTGGTTGTCATTGATGGAAGGGAGTGGGGAAGTTGTGCAAAGGGGCTAGGGAACCGACACGGTTGCATCGTCATCGGAGATGGCACTCGAGCGCATGGCGGCTCAGGAGCTGTCAGCGCCGGGCACAAGCAGGGCATCGGGAAGGTGAAGAGTAGTACTAGTCTGCAGGCTGGAAGTGTAGTAATTAACCTAGTTGTAGTCTACGTAGATAGAGAGTCCTAAAGATAGTTCACTTGTGTTTGAGTGTAAACTGGACGAGGTGTTTGTACCGAGTCGGGGTTGCGTCGTGTTGGTTGCCGGCCGAGTCGGCAGCGAGTTGGACGTGGCAAGTCTGTATCCCTCTATATACGTAAGGAAAAATCAGAAAAGGTGCAAGTTGTCCGCACCGCAAAATCAGTTTCCCTCTGTTCAGTTTTGACAACAAGTTTACAACGAGAGAAGCCGTTTCGTTGAAATTGATTCGATTCGATCGATCTAGCTAGGCCAGGCTACGTTACGCACGTACGGCGAGACGTGCATAGGCACTGTTCATCAATCAAGCAGTGTGCCTGTGTGCTTGCTAGCTTGTACGTGCGTACACACCTCCGGGTGATTTGATCTAGCAAGATCAAAAACCAACACTTGGTATCAGAGCCTTGACGATCAGCGACAAGGAGTCGGTCAACTGTCATGGTATCTAGACACGGAACTTGGGTATGTCTGAGGTAAAGTGCTATAACTGCAGCGAGATGGGTCACTTTGCGAAGGATTGCCCGGAGCTTAACAAGCGGGAGATCAACGCAAATTTGGCGAAGCAGGAAGATAAACATCCAGGTCTTCTGATGGCCGAAGTTTGTGATCTCGTCCGAACGGTGGTTGTGTAACCAAACCAAAAGGTGCTACTTCATGAGAAGTAATACCAAAGTTATCTGGGTACCAGAACTGTCATGGTATCTAGACACGGGTGCTAGCTAGTAACCACATACGGGGTGCAAGGAGAAATTCCTCAAGCTAGAATATGATGTTCAAGGTTTGGTCAATTTCGGTGATGGTTCAGATGTGGAGATTAGCAGGCAAGGTTATGTCCTCTTCGAGGGTCTCACAGGAGAACATCACATACTCACCGGAGTATACTACATCCCACGGCTTCGCAACAACATCATCTCTATCGGGAAACTTGACGAGAATGGATGCAAGGTGGATATTGAGAACGGAGTGATGACGATCTTTGACAACCTCCCATACGTGCTAGTGTATGTGAAACACACACGGAACATGCTCTATATCCTCAACCTTGATCACTCTCAATTGGAGTGTTAGCTTGGCAAGAGTGATCATGGTTCATGGTTATGGCATGCTAGATTTGGACACGTTAACTTATACGCCTTGAAGAAGATGTCAAAGATGGAGATGGTATCCGGGATGCCATTTATCGACCATGTTGATCGAGTATGTGACATGTGCACGGATGGAAAACAGTACCGCAGGTCGTACCCTACTTAGTCTACCTATCATGCAAGTGATGCACTCGAGCTGCTCCATGGTGATCTATGTGGCCCTATCACTCCGGGAACTCATGCAGGAAAGAAGTACTTCTTTCTTGTGGTAGATGACTACTCAAGATACATGTGGGTCGTTCTCCTTTGATCTAAAGATGAGGCGTTTGAAGCGTTTAAGAAGCTGAAGGCTGCAACGGAGATGGAACACAAGCTAAAGACCCGGCAGTGGCGCCGCTGCTATCCATCGCTATTAGGAAAGCTAGAATAGCGTAGGATATTCTTCTACCTTGCCTTGTACTCCAAGATGATCATGTACTCCTATATATATGCCCATGAGGCTCAAGCAATACAACGAACTATTCCACCAATCCTGTCTTTCCTTTCTAACATGGTATTAGCCTTATCTCAATCCTAAACCCTAGCCCAACGCTTCCGCACCCGCGCGCCGCCTCCGGGGCGGTCGGCCTCCATGACCGCCGCCGGGGGCAACGTCGCCCGTACCTCGGGTTCGTCCGCCGGTCGTGTTGACCGGCTGCCCTAGAGAGTCTTTTCCCGAGCCCTTGCTCGGGGTTTCCCCTCTCTTGTTGATCGGTTTGATCGGCGTTTACTTTTTGGTTTTCCGATCTAAGATCAGTTCGCGTTGCCCGCCGTCGTCGTCGACACCCTGCGCCTCTACTCCAACATCGGTGCGACCGGTCGGCTACTTCACTGATCCGGCGGCCTCGCGCGACAGGCAGCTCTCAAGGCCGTCGTCCGTGCGCCGGCCCGCCCGTCGCCCTGCGCCGGCCGTCACCGCCCTGCTCCGATCGGGATACCTGCATCGCCTACACCCGGCGGCCTCGCGCCATGCGGTGGCCAATCATAATAGCTGCTCGCGCGTCGGCCCGCCAATCGATCAATGCCACCCGCCTCCGCCGTGTCTGCACGGCGGCCTGGCGGTCTATCTCGCGGCCACGTCCTCGGCTGCATCGGGACGGCAGCGTCAGGCTCGTCGGCTGATTCAACTCGGGCATCCCTGCTCTGTTGGTCGCTTGGGCCTCGCTGCCCAGGTGCCGGCGTTGCTTTGGCAGCCCAGGTGCCGGTGCTGACACGCTCGTCTGCACGATGTTCCACGCCGTCCGTCGTCGCCGACCTCATCTTGGACTCCGCCGCCGTCTCCACCGAGTGGCGTCCCCGACCTAGCGCGCGATCGGCTTGATCACCCGCTCGCCGCCGTGATCCGCTTCATCTACACCGCGCGACCGACCTGGCCCCTCGGTTACGCGCGCCTCCACAGGTCCTGTGAAGATCGTCCCCCGAGTTCAGCGTGCCCCTCCACCAATCGAGCAACGGGCTGCCGTTGCGTTGCCCCGTCGTCCCACAGCGCCACCGCCCCGTGGTTCTCCTCGCGGCTGCATCGACTCATGCGTCGCCGCTGAGTCGCCCATACGGGTCGTAGTGGCGTGATACGCGGTCCCCGCCGCCGCCCCGAGGCCGTCCCAGCGGTTGCACCAGCCCGCGCTCCGCCGCTGCCCAGCCCCTTCGGGCCGTAGCGCTGCGGCCCGCGGTTCCCACCGCCTCCCTGAGGTCTTCCCGCTGTCGCCCCGACCTGCCCGCCGTTGTTGCGTCGCCCCTTTGGGTCGTAGCGCCGTGGCCCGCGGTCCATTCCGCGCCGGTCTTCGTCACGTTGTCAGGGTTTTTCGCCTACTTCGAGCATCGCCGCCGCACTCCTAACCTAGCCGCAGCCGCCACCGCTCTTCTTCGGCCGTCGCCGCCACTACCCCCGTAGCCGCCGCAGCCGCCCATCCACCCCCTTCATCTTCGTCCAACACCAGCCCGTCGCCAGTGTCGCCGTCATCTACCCCGACCGCTTCATTTATTCCAACAACCGCGGGCTACATTGGCCCCGCGCCGACTGGCGCCACAACCTTCATCGACTCCTTCTCTGCTGGCCTCTTCGACTTCTTCGGCATGGCATACAGCTCGTGCAGGTCCCAGTCTACGCACGCTCGGAGCTAGAAACACCGTCGCGTGCCTTCGTCCACGACGTGTCCCCGGGCCTTGCAAGCCTGGTGCGGCGCTTCGTCAACTTCATCTTCGTCCGTCTACGCATGACCGGTGCTGCCAACACCGACGCGTGCCTTCGTCTACGATGTGTCCCCGGGGTTGGCAACCCCGGCGCGACGCGTCGTCAACATCATCTACTTCCTGGCGCACCACTATTTCGACACCACTGCGCCCATGACTAACTTGGCGCCTCCTTGCGCCCGTGGCTCCACGGTGACTTCCTCGACACCGGCTACAACGACTCGACATCGATCACAGCATTCTTTGCATGGCTACCTTGAACACGGCTCCACCACCCACGCTCTCGGCTACATCGACAAACGGCACAAAGGGCTACCGCCTACTTGAGCAACATCGTCGGTTTTCACTCCAGCCATAACTCCACAATGCACCGACCGTTACGACTGTGGGGGGGGGGGGGTGTCCGTCAGCTTGCCTTCGGATTCTTCTCCAGTCTCACCATCTGCGTCGCTACCGTTGTGACTGCGGGGGGATGTTGAGTATCGTGATTATTAGGAAAGCTAGGATAGCATAGGATATTCTTCTACCTTGCCTTGTACTCCAAGATGATCATTTCTCTTATATATATGCCCATGAGGCTCAAGCAATACAACGAACTATTCCACCAATCCTGTCTTTCCCTTCTAACACCAGTTGCCTGAGATGGCACGCCATGACCAGTGGGGTTGTGGTCCACCTCACTTGTGTGTGTGGATCAACAAACTTTGGCTGGAGCAGACGCTCACCCAGATTAGGGGCAGCACTATGGTCAGATGAGGAATGGCTGCACATCGTTGCTCGTGGGTGAGGGTCCTTTGATGGTGAGTTCCCCCATGCACCAACCCAATGTGGTCACATTGGGTCACTGATAGTCTTGGGTCTAACCAGATCTAGCCGTGGCTATGGGCTTGGGCCGGGCGAAGCCTTGCTAGGGTTTTGATGTCCCCCTCCGATGATGTTAGAGCAACATATGTTGGTGCAGGTGTGCGAGGTTGGAGTGTCGGATGCCAGGACGACGACCCTGGATAGAAGGCTGCGTTTCTCACTTTCCATTGAGTAGCATGGTGGTGTTTCTTGGTCATGGGGGTGGCGAGGTGCATTTTGGTCGCCCATCAGTGGTGGCGACGGCCTTAACGTGATCTAGAGTTCTTGACCTATTGTGGTGGTTCTGGTGGCCTGAGTGCCCCTTGGTGAGGTGCCGGGGAGGGTCTGAATGAAAGCTCAGAGCCTCAATTCCCGTGGCCGTGATGCTTGCGGGTCTCATGTCCCTCTTGGGGACATCGCCATGCCTCTCCTCCCCGCCAGTTCTGGACGAATATACTTGACTGCCACGACAAATGCGGTGGTAGTGGTGCATTGCGTCGTGACCCTCTTTGGGGTGTCGCCGATGAGTGTGACTTTCTTTCGGTTGTGGCTGCATGTTCAAAATGGTGTGGAGATCCAATCGACCCTACCCTAAACTCCGGTGACTCGCGATATCATATTTGCACCTATCTTTTACAGGTGATGACATCCTCTCTTCGTCCTTCCTGCTTGCCGACATGGATGACACTCCTCTGTTCAGAGCAAGAGGCCAGAGGGTCCACTCCGGCGGTAGTTGGGTCGTGACAGTGCAACAAAGTCTAGTGGTTTCTCCTAGAATCCTAGGTGGTGTGTGGTTTCATGTTGGTGGGGGTCCTGGTTGGGTATCAAGGTGGTCCAACCTCTCCGGTGCTTCTTCTCAGCAGAATGGCTGAGGCTTCTAGTTGTGTACTTTCTGTGCTTGTTAACGTGTTTGGCTTGTTTTGCTGTGCTTTTCTTTGATAATCTTGTATGAGGATTTCCTCGACACCATGTATCGTTCAGTTGTATAGCTTCCTTTATAAAGCAGGTGGAATTCTGTTTCGAGATGAAATGGTTCTATCACCAGCTCGGTAGGCAGAAACATTTCAAATAATAATCATTTGGATGGTGGTGGTGGTGGTGGTGGTGGGGGCTCAGGTAATAATAGCTTGTTTGTATATTTATGCATGTTTACCGTAATATGTTGTAGCTGATTTTCGGAACCTGGTCCCCTATGTGCCCAATTTCTAAAACTTAGCAAAAAAAAAGTACTTAACATAAGGCAAAAGCATAACACTCATCTGTTTTTTGATACAACAAGCCACCTCATCGATTTCCATTAAAGAAACTGCTTGTCGAACTTACAAGAGTTTTGAACCAAAAGGAAGCTAAAACAACTAAAGCAAGCTCGATAGGAAAGGGACCGTAACTTACTTATTACATGCACCAGAAAGCGAGATACCTCAACAATGACTCGACAAAGCAACTTTTGCAAATTCAACATTCACATTTCAATCCTGAGCACAACAGGGTTCCAACAACATTAAACATATAATAATCCTGAGCACAACAGGGTTCCAAGAAAATCCTAGGTGTTGACCCCATCATTAAACATATATTTAATTGTCATATAATAATATATTATTTCATAACAAGGGGAAATGAACCCAGTTTTTTTTTTTGATAAATAAGACACGTCAGATTCCAAAACAAGCAAATGAGATCATATTAGTGTGACAAATATAATATTGTCAATTATTCGGAAGGTAGAAATACATTCACTGATTACAGACACACATTGGAATGACATATGCTCCATTTATTTTATAGATTAGGATGCATATCTAGGAACTCAACCGTGTCCTTCACTTGTGCACTGGTCTCCGGGTAATTGAAAAATGTCTATCTTAGTAGTGGTTGTTCTCCCAGAACTGGGCCTGGAGATAGTCAATTGTATTCTTTTCCACCTGAAATGCCTTGGCAAGAACATCATCTGATATTGGTGGGTCTGACCCAAACACTGCATTGGCAATTGTGATAGCCCCTGGGTTCTGGCTGCTTAGTGCGGCAATTGCAACAGCGGGCTGGTGCGGGTTGGGGTTGAATTGGAAGTGGATGAGCCCCACGGGGAAGACAAACACATCACCTTTGTTGAGCACCTTGGAGAGGAACTTGTTTTTGTTGGGGGCGGGCTGGTTGGATGTGACAAAACCAACGTACAATGTTCCCTCGAGCACCGTGAGGATCTCAGTGGCACGAGGGTGCGTATGTGGTGGGTTTTGACCCAAGGGAGCATAGTCGATGCGTGCAATTGAGATGCCGAGGGTGTTGAGTCCAGCAATCTGCATGACGTTGATCAAAGTGACGTTGGATCCAACCTTGTTGGGCATCCTAGGCTTGTCGAGGTTGGCCGCCTTGAAGAAGTCGTCCGCGTTGACCTCCATCGGGTTCTTGCAAACAAACCCGTTGACACGGACTGGGGCACAAGAGATGTACATGTAAGCTCAGATTTTACAAAGTTGTTTTGGCTTGCATATAATTTCCAGAAATAGATTTCAACATATGTATTTGGTGAAAACATGATAACAAAATGGATAGTACCTGGTGAATTCATGTCGGCGACACAAAAGTCCTGGAGTGGGCTAGGATCAGAAGCAGTGGCCTGCCATGAGACTAATGCAAGAAGTGCAGCAAGGAGGAGAAAGGAAGAGGAGGATGCCATTTTGTTTTAGTGTCTTTGGCTCTTCTGTTCTCTCGTATTCCTATTTCTGTTGGTGGCGTGAGTGACGATGGTTTAAACATGCAGGGGATGCATGTGTTTATATAGGCTCAGAACTCGTGAGCAATAGACAAAGTCAAGTGCAACCGATCAACAGATTGAAATGGTCTCCCGTTGCTGATTAAACTAGTTTGCATAACTTTACAGGGAAATGGTCTCCCGTTATCAAAGAAGCAATGTGAAACTCTCTCCTGAGTCGGCACGATGCATGCAGGGCTTGTTCCAGGAAAAGTCACCACCCATCACCATTTAGGAAAATATTTTGAAGATAAGAAATACTGACAAGATAAACAACTGAAATTCCACTAGTTTAACTAGATACAGTATCACATACTTGGTCAGAGTCTGAACTGGTGGTCTGGTGCGCATGCACAAAGTTAGTCAAAGAGCAGTTGAGAAAAGCCAATTCATGTAAGGCCATCAATCGTTTTCTACCTCCAGGCCGACCTTGACAAATTTTGTCACCTACTCATGCGTGGGCTTGATTCATGGGTGCCTGCATGACTTCTTAAGAGATATAAAGTGACTACTACTCCTGTTCTTTCCAGAAGTTGATATAGAATAATGTGTGCAATCGAGCTTTTCAAACTATAAAATTATATATTTGCCTGTAGATTTGTCATGAAATCCAGCAACATAAGATGACGCGGCATATTGTGTGCGAACAAGGAAGAAAGCGAGGCGCGTCGATCCACACATGAATCCACCTAATACATCTGCTACATGTAGCAGCCCCTGTACGTTATCATCATGTCAATCTGGTATTTACTTGGTCAGATGTCTCTCGAAGTGGTTGAGTATTTACAGGAAGTGGCGACCTTAGTGGACGAAGTGCCCAACCAAAAGGAGAGCTGCCACATAGGCCATGACGGTGGAGAGGAGGAACTTTTCACATGATCTTAGCAAGACTAGTTAACATGTTGCAAGAAGTATTATCAACCTGTTCTTTCCAGAAGTTATTATAAAATACATGCAATCTATCTTTTCGAACTACAACACTAGTATAAGCAAATTATATATTATCCAGCAGATTTTTCATGAAATCCACCAACATAAAACGATGCAGTAGCTAAGGGATTGTGCCGACAAGGAAGAAATCAAGGCGCGTGGACCCATACATGAATCCACCTATAATACACTAATATATGTAGCAGCCCCTGTTATCAGCATGGTAATCAGATATATATATATATATATATATATATATATATATATATATATATTTACATGGTTAAATTTCTCTCGCAGTAGTTGAGTACTTGCAGGAAGAGGCGCCGGCGTTAATGAACCAGCCTAACCAAAAAGAGAGATATGACGATCTTACTAGGAGTAGTAGCATCCTCTTGATAAGAGTTTCATCATGGCCAGTTCAGTGCATAAATCTAACAATCTCGGTTGGCTTTCCTGCCTACGTTCATGATACCAAACCTCACCTGCACCTTTTATTAGAGCTAAACAGTATATCCAGTGACTACACTGGGTGGCCACCCATAAACTGGTTACTTTGTCAGAGGTGCACGAGTTGGTAGGTTTGTTGAAGAAAAGATCAGGATGTTTCCATCAGACGAATAAAATGCTTCTATCACAAGCTTGTTACAAAGAACCAACTCAGATAGTAATCACTTCTCGTATATTTATGCAGGTTGTCTATATATGTTGGAGCTGGTTTTTGGAACCTGGTGTTCAGTGTGCCTAGTTTCTTAAACGTAGCAAAAATCAAATTTCTAGTTCTAAATTTTGAAAAAAATAACGATCATATGGTTTTTTGGAAAACGAGACACCTCATCAGTTTCCATTAAACAACCGGCTAATTAAATTTACAAGAGTTCCGATCCAAAAGTAAGCTCAAAAAAGACATGCAGGAAAATAGAGCAAATGGCAACTAAAAGAGCAGGTTCATAGCAAAGGACTAATAAACTAAGTCTTACATACACCAGAAAGGGAGAGACCACAACAACAACTCTACGAAGCAAAACTTTTGCACATTCAGCTTTTCACACTGCAATCCTGAGCACAACCGGGTTCCAACCACAGCTTCGAGCATACTCCTCCTGGATCACCAGATTGAACTTTAAGACCCGTTCTTCAATTCTTCCTCCATCATGTCATTTCTGCGAAATGCTCCTACTATTAGGCTCTAGAATATAACAACAGGATCATCCGGGAAATTTCTATATTAAAGCAAGCAGAGTTCCTAGTTTTCAAATTGTCCAACGTATTGCTGCCTCCCCCACAGATAACCAATTTCCATGGACAAGGGAAAAGAGTTAATCCACACACTAGTCCTATCCTCGTTGCTATCTGGTGGTCTACTTAGACTAAAAGGACATAGTGTAACCTGCCATGTCGGGTTAGCTAAGAGGTTATCGCTGTCCCTTTATGCCCACGGAAGTGTCATTGATCATTCCCAGTCCACCCTCTCATTAGAAGGTTATCCTTGGGCAAGATGCAATTTCTGTGCATCGACCATGGAAAAACTTTATCATAAGGGGAATCTTGTATTTCCTTATAAATTTGTATACCACCTGATGCCTTGTCTTCAGTTTTAAATATTAATCTCATAGTGAACTTACGTTGAATCAGAATCATCTGTCGGTATAAAATGAAGTAGATCCCAGTTCGTTCGTGGCCATGGCTACAACTCCAAACTGACAGGTTAGTAGCACCTTTAGGGCACTAGCTTTTGCATCTAACAAGTTCTAAACTAATGAATGTGCTACTTGTTTAACATGGTACTAAACATAATCTGATGACTTGTTAAGATAAACATCACCTTAAACACTCAATATGACACCTAAAATAACGAAGACATCGCACATCATTGTGCTTGTCATTGATGGGGAAGTTGTACGAAGGGGCTAGGGAACCGACAGGGTTGCATCGTCCTCGGAGATGCCACTCGAGCTCATGGCGGCTTAGGAGCTGTCAGCGTCGGGCACAAGCAGGGCATCGGGAAGGTGAAGAGTAGTACTAGTCTGCAGGCTGGAAGTGTAGTAATCAACCTAGTTGTAGTCTACGTAGGTAGAGAGTCCTAAAGATAGTTCACTAGTGTTTGAGTGTAAACTGGACGAGGTGTTTGTACCGAGTCAAGGTTGCGTCGTGTTGGTTGCCAGCCGAGTCGGCAGCGAGTTGGACGTGGCAAGTCTGTATCCCTCTATATACGTAAGGAAAAATCAGAAAAGGTGCAAGGTGTCCGCACCGCAAAATCAGTTTCCCTCTGTTCAGTTTTGACAACAAGTTTACAACGAGAGAAGCTGTTTCATCGAAATTGATTCGATACGATCGATCTAGCTAGGCCAGGCTACATTACGCACGTACGGCGAGACGTGCATAGGCACTGTTCATCAATCAAGCAGTGTGCATGTGTGCTTGCTAGCTTGTACGTGCGTACACACCTCTGAGTGATTTGATCTAGCAAGATCAAAAACCAACAGTTGGTATCAGAGCCTTGACGATCAGCGACAAGGAGTCGGTCAACTCCAAGTACGGCAACAACGGTTCCAAGCAGAACAAGAACGGCAACAAGGTGAAAAAGGGCGGCAAGTCAGCAACTAGTGGTGGCGGAACATGCAGCGCCAACGTACTGGCGCATCGTAACATCCCCATCCAGTACCCCATGCTCACTGACGCCAACTACGACGTGTGGGCGCTGAACATGAAGATCATTCTTCGAACCCTTCGTGTGTGGCAGGCTATCACGGACGACGACGTCAACGAGGAGTGCGACGAAGGTGCCATGGCCGCCATAGCCCAGTCTGTGCCGGATTCCATGTTGATGACATTGGTTGATATTGAGGAGGCAAGAGAGGTGGGGAACGCACTCAAAGAGATAAGGATCAGAGAAGCTCGCGTCACGCTCGGGCACAAGTGCTGAAGTGCCAATTTCACAAGTGCAGATGGAAGAAATTGAATTGGTGAATGACTATGCCATGCGTTTGAATACTTTGGAGGGAGAGATCCATGTGCTTGGTGCAAAGCTCGAGACGACGAGATCATGTAGAAAATTTTCGGTTTGGTGACTGACAAATTCACGTACATCATCGGCACACTGGAGTAGCTTTACGACATCGACGACATGACCATAACAGAGGCGACCAGACGCTTGCGGACATGGGAAGAAAATGCTCGTGACTGCCAGAAGGAGGAGGTGGTGACCAACTCATGTATTCGCGCGCAGATTGGGAGTCCCGAAGTAGCAGAGTAAGACGCAACATGGTGATGGCTCGAGCAGTGTGAAGCACGGCGGACAAACCGGAAAAGGAAATGGAAAAGGCAAGCCACAAGGTCTAAGGCGGACTGATCTAAAGAGCGGAAGCCATGAAACTTGGGTATGTCTGAGGTAAAGTGCTATAACTACAACGAGATGGGTCACTTTTCGAAGGATTGTCCGGAGCTTAACAAGCGGGAGATCAATGCAAATTTGGCGAAGCAGGAAGACAAACATCCAGGTCTTCCGATGGCCGAAGTTTGTGATCTCGTCCAAATGGTGGTTGTGTAACCAAACTAGAAGGTGCTACTTCATGAGAAGAAAGTAATACCAAAGTTATTCGGAAACCAGAACATGTCATGGCATCTAGACACGGGTGCTAGCTAGTAACCACATATGGGGTGCAAGGAGAAATTCCTCAAGCTAGAATATGATGTTCAAGGCTTGGTTAATTTCGGTGATGGTTCAGATGTGGAGATTTGCGGGCAAGGTTATGTCCTCTTCGAGGGTCTCACAGGAGAACATCACATACTCACCAGAGTATACTACACCCCACGGCTTCGCAACAACGTCATCTCTATCGGAAAACTTGACGAGAATGGATGCAAGGTGGATATTGAGAACGGAGTGATGACGATCTTTGACAACCTCCCATACGTGCTAGCGCGTGTGAAACACACACGGAACAAGGTTTATATCCTCAACCTTGATCACTCTCAACCAGAGTGTTAGCTTGGCAAGAGTGATGATGATTCGTGGTTATGGCATGCTAGATTTGGACACGTTAACTTATACGCCTTGAAGAAGATGTCAAAGATGGAGATGGTATCCGGGATGCCATTTATCGACCATGTTGATTGAGTATGTGACATGTGCATGGTTGGAAAATAGTACCGTAGGTCGTACCCTACTCAGTCTACCTATCATGCAAGTGATGCACTCGAGCTGCTCCATGGTGATCTATGTGGCCCTATCACCCCGGCAAACTCACGTAGGAAAGAAGTACTTCTTCCTTGTGGTAGATGACTACTCGAGATACATGTGGGTCGTTCTCCTACAATCTAAAGATGAGGCGTTTGAAGCGTTCAAGAAGCTGAAGGTTGCAACGGAGATAGAACACAAGCTGAAGACCTGGCAATGGCGCCGCTGCTATCCATCGCTATTGGAGGAGTTCCAGCTGCCTGAGATGGCATGCCCTGACTAGTGGGGTTGTGGTCCACCTCACTTGTATGTGTGGATGAACAAACTTTGGCTGGAGCCGACACTCACCCATATTAGGGGCAACACTATGGTCAGATGAGGAATGAATGCACTTCGTTGCTCGTGGGTGAGGGTCCTTTGATGGTGAGTTCCTCCATGCACCAACCCAATGTGGTCACATTGGGTCACTAACAGTCTTGGGTCTGACCAGATCTGGCCGTGGCTGTGGGCTTGGGCCAGGCCAAGCCTTGCTAGGGTTTTGATGTCCCCTTTTGAAGATCTTGGACCAACATATGTTGGTGCAGGTGTGCGAGGTTGGAGTGTTGGATGCCGGGACGATGACCCTGGATGGAAGTCTGCATTTCTCACTTTCCATTGAGTAGCATGGTGGTGTTTCTTGGTCATGGGGGTGGCGAGGTGCATTGTGGTCACCCGTCAGTGGTGGCGAAGGCCTTAACCTGATCTAGAGTTCTCGACCTATTGTGGTGGTTCTGGTGGCCTGAGTCCCCCTTGGCGAGGTGCCGGGGAGGGTCTGAATGAAAGCTCAGAGCCTCAATCCTGTGGCCGTGATGCTTGCGGGTCTCATGTCCCTCTTGGGGGCATTGCCATGCCTCTCCTCCCCGCCAGTTCAGGACGAATACACTTGACTGCCACGATAGACGCGATGGTAGTGGTGCATTGCGTCGTGACCCTCTTTGGGGTGTCGCCGATGAGTGCGACTTTCTTTCGGTTGTGGCTACATGTTCAAAATGGTGTGGAGATCCAATCGACCCTACCCTAAACTCCGGTGACTCGCGATATCGTTTGCACCTATCTTTTACACGTGACGACATCCTCTCTTCGTCCTTCCTGCTTGCCGACATGGATGACACTCCTCTGTTCAGTGCAAGAGGCCAGAGGGTCCTCTCCGGCGGTAGTTGGGTCGTGACTGTGCAACAAAGTCTAGTGGTTTCTCCTAGAATCCTAGGTGGTGCGTGGTTTCATGTTGGTGGCGGTCCTGGTTGGGTATGAAGGTGGTCCAGCCTCTCCCGTGCTTCTTCTCAGCAGAATGGTTGAGGCATCTAGTTGTGTACTTTCTGAGCTTGTTAACGTGTTTGGCTTGTTTTGCTGTGCTTTTCTTTGATAATCTTGTATGAGGATTTCCTCGACACCATGTATCATTCAGTTGTGTAGCTTCCTTTATAAAGCAGGTGAAATTCTGTTTCGAGATGAAATGCTTCTATCACCAGCTCGGTACGCAGAAACATTTCAAATAATAATCATTT
>NC_057804.1:660376410-660393400 GCF_018294505.1 Triticum aestivum
TTGTTTCGTATATTTATGCATGTTTACCATATATGTTGTAGTTGATTTTCGGAACCTGGTCCCCAGTGTGCCCAATTTCTAAAACTTAGCAAAAAAAAACAGTACTTAACATAAGGCAAAAGCATAACGCTCATATGTTTTTTGATACAACAAGCCACCTCATCAATTTCCATTAAAGAAACCGCCTGTCGAACTTATAAGAGTTTTGAACCAAAAGGAAACTAAAACAACTAAATCAAGCTCGATAGGAAAGGGACCGTAACTTATTACATGCACCAGAAAGCGAGATACCTCAACAATGACACCAGGAAGCAACGTTTGCAAATTCAACATTCATATTTCAATCCTAAGCACAACAGGGTTCCAACCATGCCATACATCACATGTATTGCAAGAAAATCCTAGGCGTTCACCCCAGCATTAAACATATATTTAATTGTCATATAATAATCTATTATTTCATAACAAGGGGAAATGAACCCAGAATTTTAATTTGTTTAGATAAATAAGACGCGTCAGATTCCAAAACAAGCAAATGAGATCATATTAGTGTGACAAATATAATATTGTCAATTATTCGGAAGGTAGAAATACATTCACCGATTACAGACACACAATGGAATGACATATGCTCTATTTATTTTATAGATTAGGATGCATATCTAGGAACTCAACCGTGTCCTTCACTTGTGCACTGGTCTCCGAGTAATTGAAAAATGCCTGTCTTAGTAGTGGTTGTTCTCCCAGAACTGAGCCTGGAGATAGTCAATTGTATTCTTTTCCACCTGAAATGCCTTGGCAAGAACATCATCTGATATTGGTGGGTCTGACCCAAACACTGCATTGGCAATTGTGATAGCCCCTGGGTTCTGGCTGCTTAGCGCGGCAATTGCAACAGCGGGCTGGTGGGGGTTGGGGTTGAATTGGAAGTGGATGAGCCCCACGGGGAAGACAAACACATCACCTTTGTTGAGCACCTTGGAGAGGAACTTGTTTTTGTTGGGGGCGGGCTGGTTGGATGTCACAAATCCAACATACAGTGTTCCCTCAAGCACCGTGAGGATCTCAGTGGCGCGAGGGTGCGTATGTGGTGGGTTTTGACCCATGGGAGCATAGTCGATGCGTGCAATTGAGATGCCGAGGGTGTTGAGTCCAGCAATCTGCATGACGTTGATCAAAGTGACGTTGGATCCAACCTTGTTGGGCATCCTAGGCTTGTCAAGGTTTGCCGCCTTGAAGAAGTCGTCTGCATTGACCTCCATAGGGTTCTTGCAAACAAACCCGTTGACACGGACTGGGGCACAAGAGATGTAGATGTAAGCTCAGATTTTACAAAGTTGTTTTGACTTGCATATAATTTCCAGAAATAGATTTCAACATATGTATTTGGAGAAAACATGATGACAAAACGGATAGTACCTGGTGAATTCATGTCGGCGACACAAAAGTCCTGGAGTGGGCTAGGATCAGAAGCAGTGGCTTGCCATGAGACCAACGCAAGAAGTGCAGCAAGGAGAAGGAAGGAAGAGGAGGATGCCATCTCGTTTTAGTGTCTTTGGCTCTTCTTTTCTCCCGACTTCCTATTTCTGTTTGTGGCGTGAGTGTGGTTTGAACATACAGGGGATGCATGTGTTTATATAGGCGCAGAACTCATGAGCAATAGACAAAGTCAAGTGCAACCGATTGAAATGGTCTCTCGGTGCTGATTAAACTATTTTGCATAACTTTACAAGTTCCCTTTAAGACACGTTTTCCCTTCAAAGAAGCAATGCAGCGTATACAGCCAGGCTACTCTATATGGGGAAACTCTCTCTAATTATGAATGTTTCTCCATCTCACCGAGTCGTCCCAGTGCATGCAGGGCTGGTTCCAGGAAAAGTCACCACCCATCACTATTAAGGAAAATATTTTTAAGATAAGAAACACCGGCAAGAGAAGTAAATGAATTCCACTAGAGTAATTAGATACAGTATCATATATTTGGTCATAGTCTGAACCGGTGACCTGGTGCGCATGCACGGAGATTAGTCAAAGAGCAGTTGAGGAAAGCCATCAGTCGTTTTCTAGCTCGAGGTCATACTATGTCACCTATTCGTGCGTGGGCTTGATTCATATGGGTGCACACATGACTTCTAATGACATATAGACTGACTACTGCTCCTGTTCTTTCCAGAAGTCGATATAGAATAATGTGTGCAATCGAGCTCTTCAAACTATGAAATTATATATTTGCCTATAGATTTGTTACAAAATCAAGCAACATAAGACAACGCGGCAGATTGTGTGTGAACAAGGAAGAAACTGAGGCGCGTCGATCCACACATTAATCTACCTAATACATATGCTATATGTAGCAGCCCCTGTACGTTACCATCACGTCAATCTGATATTTACTTGGTCAGATGTCTCTCGAAGTGGTTGAGTATTTGCAGGAAGAAGCAGCGGCATTAGTGGACTAAGTGCCCAACCATAAGGAGAGCTGCCACAGAGGCCATGATTATGGAGAGCAGGAAATTTTCATATGATCTTAGCAAGACTAGTTAACATATTGGAAGGAGTTTTATCAACCTGTTCTATCCAGAAGTTATTATAAAATATATGCAATCTATCTTTTCAAACTATGATCACTAATATAAACAAAAATTATATTTTCCAACAGATTTGTCATGAAATCCAGCAACATAAGACAACGCGGTAGCTAGTGGATTGTGCCGACAAGGAAGAAATCGTGGTGCGTCGATCCATGCACGAATCAACCTTAATACAATTGATATATGTAGCAGCCCCCGTTATCATCATGGTAGTCAGATATATATTTACTTGTGCAAATTTCTCTCGCAGTAGTTGAGTATTTGCAGGAAGAGGCGATGACATTAATGGACCTGCCTAACCAAAAGGAGAGAAATGACGACCTTAGTAAGAGTAGTTATCATCCTCGTGCTAAAAGTTTTATCATGACCAGTTCAGTCCATAAACCTAACAATCTCGGTTGGCTTTCCTACCTAGGTTCATGACACCAAACTTCACCTGCCCCCCTTTTGTTAGAGTAAACAGTGTCCAGTTACTAGGCTGGGTGGCCACACATAAACTGATTAATTTGTCAGAGGTGCGCCTTGGTAGGTTTGTGAAGGAAAAGATTAAGATATTTCCATCAGACAAATAAAATGCTTCTATCACAAGCTTTTTACAAAGAACCAACTCAGATAATAATCTTTTCTCGTATATTTATGCATACTGTCTATATATGTCGGAGCTGATTTCTGGAACCTGGTTTGGTGTGCCTAGTTTCTGAAATGTAGCAAAAATCATATTTCTAGTTCTAAATTTAAGAAGAAAAAATAACAATCATAAGTTTTTTTAGAGAATGAGCCTCCTCATCAATTTCCATTAAACAAACCGCTAATCAAATTTACAAGGTTTTGGAACCAAAAAGAAGCTAAAACAAGACATGCAGGAAAATAGAGCTATCGGCAACCAAAAGAGCAGGTTCACAGGAGAGGAACAATAAACTAAGTCACACATGCACCAGAAAGGGAGAGACCACAAGAACAACTCTACAAACAAACTTTTCCACATTCAACTTTTCACACCACAACCCTGAGCACAACCGGGTTCCAACCATGGCCTCAAGCATACTCCTCCTGAATCACTAGATTGATCTTTAAGACCCCTTCTTCAACCCTTCCTCCATCTCGTCGTTTCTGCAAAATGCTCCAACTATTAGGCTCTAGAATACAACAACATGATCATCTAGGATTTTTTATATTAAAGCAAGCAGAGTTCCTAGTTTCCGTATTGTCCAATGAATTGTTGTCTCCCCCACAGATAACCAATTTCCACTGAGGCACGGGAAAAGAGTTAATCCACACACTAGACAATGGCGCCAACTATAACAACGGTGACGGCATGATCAATGGGGACAACGATGACCCCAATGACGGATTATATAATTTGGAGGACGAGGAGGAAGGAAGCCTCGGCCCCGATGAGTATGATGCTTTCGAGCAACCCCTTGAGGTACCCCCAGCTCGAAACTCTGTGCAAGCGATTGGCTAGTACGACCAAAAGCATCAAAAAGAAGTACCAACGTCTCAAGACCGAACAGGATGAGCTAAACGACATATGGACTGAGCTCCTTAGGGCCGAGCAGGCTCGAGGACAAGCTCGAACAGACTGGTGCTAACAGATCTTCCCATGCAGAAACTTGCTGGACTAGTTGGATGCGGATACCCAGGACGACGCGCTTTCAAACCATGATTGGGTTGAAACCCTCCAATGTCTTCCCCAGGACAGAGATCGATAGGCAGGCACATAAAAATATGCCCTCGAGACGCATGGAGCCCGAGCTGGAGTCAATTCACCATGGACCACCACGAGATACGAACCCAAGGAGAAGATGCCCTTAAGGTCCAAAAACCCACACCAATCAATTTACAAGTCCAAGAAACGCCCACCTGCTGGGCAGACGGGATATTTGACGTAGCTAGCAAAGAACGGTGATGTGTGCGACTACACTTGCGACCTTACAGTAACCATGTCGGACGTACGCCACACGACTGCAAGAGTCCGAGGAGCTACACACCCTCAGTGCTTTACTTATGAGGTCATGCAACACCGATTCCCTGCTATTCCCGTTGGAGGTGTTGGATTTCCTCGAAGAGGAAGGGGTGATGTAGCACAACAAAAAAGTATTTCCCTCAGTTAAGAACCAAGGTTTATCTAACCAGCAGGAGTCTACAAGCTCGCAAGATAAGCAGCACCCGCACTCAAATAAAATAAATGATTGCACCCAAGTCAGTAAGGGGTTGTCAATCCCCTTGTCATTACAAGGCTAAAAGCAAATAGTGATAAACAGTGACGGAAAATGGCAAAATAGTAAAGAGAGTAATAGAGAAACACAAAGAATAATACAGAATGGAACCGGGGGCCATAGGTTCAATACCGACTTCTTTCTCGAAACCTAGTAATGACATCATAAACAAATTACTGTTGGGCAATTGACAGATAAGCAACATTCATACTATGATCATTATGGCATAATCTTGTATAGGCATCACGTGCATGACAAGTAGACCGTAATCCAACTGCATCTACTACTGTTACTCCACCCCAAGACCGCTATCCAACATGCATGTCAAAGTATTAAGTTTGCAAGAAATAGAGTAACGCAATAAGCAAGATAACACGATGTAGCTCGACAGAATGAAACCTAGCAATTAGATCAATTCCCATTGTTTTATCCATAGTAGCAACAACACATCATGTGCATTTGCCCCTTTTTGTCACTGTTCAAGATCACCATGAGGTTGAACCCAGTACTATGCATCACCCCGTCTGAAGCATTACCCATCTATCTTCGCCAGAGAAGACAAATAAGTCGAAAAGCATACATAGCTACTCAATCATACAACAAAGAAACTTCAATTATGTTCAATGAAAAATTTGATCATAAATCCACAAATCATCGAACCACAACAAACACACCATAATAACTACATCGGATTGATCTTAGAGGAGAACATTATATTGAAGATTATAGTAGGTCCTGAAGGAACTACTCATATATAATTATGCAGGCAGCAAGGTTGATGAAGATGGATACCCCAATGGTTTCCCCTTCCGGCAGAGCTCCAAAACAGGGCTCCAAATAGGATCGCTTCGGAACAGAGTCTTACGGCATCGATAAAATTCTCTCGTTTGTCTCCCTTAGGGTTCCGGGAATATTGGAAATTTATAGGCCAGGAATTATGTCAAATGGAGCACTAGGCCGGGGCCCCACAAGACTGGGTGGCACGACCAGTGGGTAGGCGTGCCCCCTAGGATTATGGGCCCCTCATCCATCTTCTAGTCAACTACGTTGTCCACGCGTCATAACCAATGGTAGACATGATTGGGAAGAGAAGTCATCCTCTCCCTCCTACCGCGCCACCACTGCGAAGCGACCGGGGGGACCCTCTATCCCACTAGCTCTGGATGCCGCTTGAGGTCGCCCAGCTGTCTGTGCAGATGGCGGGGCCTCTGGGTCTTCTTGCCCATGCAAGGATGGTGCAGGCCGGTGCCCCGGGCCAGAGCGTGGCGCTGGCTAGGCGCCACAACGGGTAGACGTGGTGCTGCGACGCCCTGCTGCCCAGTTGTCCTGCAGATTGGTGGATGGGCGCGCCTGGGCGCTTGCGATGGTTGTGTTCTGGGCTACCAAATCAATATCCAGATGTCGCAGGCCGAGGGCGGCCAGGGCTCCGGGCGGCTGCCCCGCCGTGGACTCGGCTGGTGGCGGTGGAGGCTTAGCAGCGGTGGGATGGAGGGTGGGCTGGTTGGCTTCTGTTGCTCCAGCGGTGGACAACGGCGAGCAGCCCATGCAAGCTTCCCTGGTGAGCAGTTTTAGTTTATGGCGGCGATTTACGGGGTCGTCCTCACTGACGGTCAGGTGTCGTTGGTGGCCTCGCGTGGAGCTGCACCCGCCGCCGAGGTGGGGTGGCACATGGGGTGTTTGGTGGGAAGGTTCGAGAGTGATATGGGCGACGTCAATGTGGTCGGGCGACCTGTCGCCGACAGAGGCGTGTGCCGGTCATGGATGCGTCCCCTCCCCCCCTTACCATGCCCCGTGTGCATTGCCATAGCTGCGATGGTGTTCAAGGCGGGATGTATGCTTCAGTCCTGTCAGTTGGGGGATGCCTTTTGGACCAAAGCCATACACTTTGGCTGGTCTAGGAGGGGTTTGGAAGCAGCGCAGCGATTTTATTCTCAGATTCTATCTGAAGGGTTTGCGATCGTTGTGGAAATCCCATTCTCGCTACGGGAATTATTTTGTCCGAAAGAAAAAGAAATACCAAAGTTTCAGAATTAACGCTCTATTTTGAAAAAGCCCATTCCTTTTTTGGGATAGTTTGCCCTAGCGGTGTTGGTGGGCGGAGCATGCGTCTCAGGTGCGGGCGGGCAACAATGTCCACACAAGTGGCTTGGTTGCGGGTGTTTAGCGGAGCTAGGGTGTGATGGAGTGTGTGAACGCTGAGGTACATCACTTGCCCAGTCCATGTATTGGCCGATGGTGTCGGTGTCCGTTGACATCGTATCCTTCCTATAGGTTCTGTCTCGGTGTTTTGACTCCTTTCATCTTGCTCCGGATGAAAACTTGATCTGCATGATCGGTCGGTGGCCGCTATCAGTGGTTGTACCATTCTACGAGGCACCATTTTGGAGTCCTGGCTTCATTGTTGTCCATCTCACCTCTCTGTTCTGGTTCATGGTGGATGTCTCCGTCGGCTCCAAACGGTCTTCTTCGCATATCTGTAGTTAGCTTGCTAGTCGGTGGGGTGGTGTGTCGGTGCCCGGCACCTTTGTATCTTGTCTTGCGTGTGTGTTGTGTGTAGTGATGGCGTGTGTTTGTATTGATCTACTCGGTTGTAATGCAGTGATGGTTGCTTTATTATAATATAAAGCCGGGAACCCCTTTTTCATCATAACAAATGGCAGGCATTATAGGACCTCACATGTATTGCACACCAGCACTATATATGTAGAATTTCCCGAGGTGTTCAACCAAACCAGCAAACTGAAATTAAATTACTAAATAATCATTTATTGTATCGGAGAAGGGGAAAAGAACCCTGAATTTTTGTTTGTTATGGTAAATATGACGCATAATAACCAAAGTAGCATACGACATCATATCAGATTGATGAAAAAAGATATTGTTGATTATTCATAACACTGAAATACATACATGGCTTACAGACACACAGCGACATGACATATTCTCCATTTATTTTATGGATAAGGATGCTTGAGAAATTCAACCAAATCCTTGGTTTATGCGATAATCTTCCGTGTGATCAACAAATGTCTGACTTAGTTGTGGTTGTTCTCCCAAAATTGAGCCTGCAGATAGTCTATTGTATTCTTTTCTACCTGAAATGCCTTGGCAAGAACATCATCTGATATTGGTGGGTCCGACCCAAACACTGCATTGGCGATTGTGATAGCCCCTGGGTTCTGGCTGCTGAGCGCGGCAATTGCAACAGCGGGCTGGTGGGGGCTGGGGTTGAATTGGAAGTGGATGAGCCCCACGGGGAAGACAAACACATCACCTTTGTTGAGCACCTTGGAGAGGAACTTGTTTCTGTTGGGGGCGGGCTGGTTGGATGTGACAAAGCCAACATAGAGTGTCCCCTCGAGCACCGTGAGGATCTCAGTGGCGCGAGGGTGCGTATGTGGTGGGTTCTGACCCAAGGGAGCATAGTCGATGCGTGCAATTGAGATGCCGAGGGTGTTGAGTCCAGCAATCTGCATGACGTTGATCAAAGTGACGTTGGATCCAACCTTGTTGGTCACCCTAGGCTTGTCGAGGTTGGCTGCCTTGAAGAAGTCGTCCGCGTTAACTTTCATTGGGTTCTTGCAAACAAACCCATTGACACGCACTGGTGCATACAGGAGATGTAACATGTAAACTCAGATCTTACCAAGCTGTTTCGACTTGAATATAATTTCCAGAAATTCATTTGGTGAAAACATGACGAGAAACCGGATAGTACCTAGTGAATGCATGTCGGCGACACAAAAGTCCTGGAGTGGGCCAGGGTCGGAGGCAATGGCCTGCCATGAGACCAAGGCAAGAAGAGCAGCAAGGAGAAGGATGGAAGAGGAGGTTGCCATTTGACTTTAGTATCGTTGGCTCTTCTTTTCTCTTGTGTTCCTGTTTGTGTTTGTGGGCTGAGTGATGCTTTGAACATGCAGGGTGTGTATGTGTTTATATAGACGCAGTGAGCCGTGTGCGAACTCAGGAGCAATAGACATAGTCAGGTGGAACCCACCAACAGATTGAAATGGTCTCTTGCTGCTGATTAAACTATTTTGCATAAACTTTACATGCTCCCCTTTACACGTTTTCCCTTCAATGATGCAATGCAGCGTATACAAATAGATAAAGCAACTCTATGTGATGTACGACTGAGTAGTAACTATGACTGTTTCTTCATCTCACCCGAGTCTCCACAATGCATGCAGGGCTATTTCCTGGAAAAATTCGCCACCCGTCACCATTATTAATTAAGGAAAAGATTTACAAATAACTATCCGGCAAGAGAAACAAATGAATTCCACTAGTTTAATTAGATATCTAAGTATCCTGCGTATCTATCATGCTACTATCATATACCAGGTCATAGTCTGAACTGGTGCACACAAAATCAGTCAAAGAGCAGTTAAGAAAAGCCAAGTCATGGAAGGCAATCAATCGTTTTCTAGCTCGAGGCCGACATGGGTGCATGAAGTCACCTACTAATGCGTGAGCTTCATGGGTGCATGACTTCTAAAGACATATAATGTGACTACTAGTCCGGTTCTTTCTGCAAGTTTGTATAGAACGCATAAAATCAAGCTTTTTAAATTATACAATTATATACCAACAGATTTGTCATGAAATCTATGCACCTGCTATTTGTAGCAGCCCCTGTTATCATCACGTTAGTCAGATATTTACTTTGTCAAACTCTCGTAGTGGTTGAGTATTGCAGGAAGAAGCCACGACAATAGTGAACGTGCCTATCTAACCAAACGGAGAGCTATGACCATGTAGCTGAGCAGGAACATCTCGTATCATCTCAGCAGAGTAATTTGTTTCCTCTTGCTACGAGTTTAATCACGACCACTTCGTTGCATATATAAATCTAACAATCTAGTTGGCCTTCCTGACTAGGCATTCAACACACTAGTAGAAAAGGGGGCAATGGTCCAGGCCGGGTCAGCCCATTAGTCCCTGTTCAATCCAGAACCGGGACCAATGGGGGCATTGGACCCGGTTCGTGAGCCCCGGGGGCCGGCCGGGCTACGTGGGCCATTGGTCCCGGTTCGTCTGGAGCTTTTGGTCCCGGTTGATGGGACGAACCAGGACCAATGTGCCTTGGTCCTGGCCCACCACCATTGGTCCCGATTGGTGGCCTGAACCGAGACCAAAGGCTTCCCTTTAGTCCTGGTTCAAGCCACGAACCGGGACCAATTAATTGCCTATATATACCCCTCGCCCGCGAGCAGAGCACTCACTGCTCTGTTTTTCGTGGCCGGCGAGGAGAGAGCTTTGTGGTGCTCTAGCTCACCTCCTATGCACACGAGGTGTTTGATGGAATGTCCGAGGCACACTACTTAACCTTTCTCCTCTCCAAGATCGACCTCCTAGCTCCATTTTCCTCAATATTTGTCTAGGTTTAGCGGTCTGTCACGTCCTGTCCCCGTCTTCACCGCCGTCGATCGCCCGCGCCGATCTCATCGCCGGCACCACCGTGGTGAGCATCTTGTTCTTATCTTCTTTCTGAAAGGAAAAAAAATTCTTACTTGTATATTTATATAGATACTTGTATAATTTTCTTACTTTTATTATTGCATCTTATATAGTGCGATGGTTTTGGTATCCGCCCCCGTCGGTCCTCGTCATGTCTATGATTCGGATGTGGTATATATTATCTTTTCATAACTATTGGTTCATCTATTGTTTATGACAATTATGCCGACCAACGTGACATAGATTTTATTTATCTAGGAGGTTGTTGAACCGAAAATTCCAACCGACCCTATTGTCGAGAGGTTAAATTTAGTTGAAGAAGAAAACAATTTCTTGAAGGAAAAAAATAGAAAAATTGAGGAGGAGAAGATGATATTGGAGTTGCATGTTGCGGATGTCGTGGATGATCACAAGATCAAGATGGATGCAATGCGCTTGAAGATTAGAAAGATTAGAAAATATGCCATTCATACCGAGGCTTGGTATCATTATGCCGTTGGATCAGTTGTTACATTGGTTGCGATTATGATCGCATTTGTTTTCGCATTGAAATGTTTTAGATAGTTTCAGTGTATGGTTTAATTAATTTAGACGCTCTGCGGAGCTTTATGTTGTTAGATGAGAACTATGTATGTACTTTGGTTTTAATGTGATGATGAACTTCTATTAATTTGGTCACTTAATTATCTATTCATGATGTTCTGTAATGATTTTTGACACACTTAATTATAGAGTTAAATACACCACAGGTGTCTCAACTTGTCCGGCGCGGTCACTTTGGTGCCTAAACTTGTAAAATACGCAAAATTGGTGCTATAACTTGTTCGATTGTTCAAATACGGTGTCTCCATCCGTATCTGGGTGTATGCACTGCCCACATGGCGTGCCACCATGGCATTAGCCCACATGTCAATGGAGGTGAGTGGAGCATGTTGGTTGTTTTACAGTAAACTCCATCTACTTTAACTGAATTTTGCAAAAGCGCCTTGAATTTTATTTAAAAGATGACGAATTGCATTGATCACACCTGCCAGATCAGGTTCCCACGTGGATAAAATAGTACTAAAAAGAAAAGAAAAAAGGTGCACCGGCTCGATTCAAAACAAGTACCTGAGCACAAAGTGTGCGCACATGTGCCGACAGTAGTGGTATGAGCAGTATGGAAATAGATTCCTATTTATAAAAAGAGTGATACTGCATGAAATAATAAATAGAAAGAAAAAGAATAAGTTGCGTTGCCGGAAGTTGAATCCAGGAGCTCAGAATGGCGTCTTGTGGGCCCACACAAGGTTTCCTTTCATTTATTTTTCCAATTTCATGATTAGTTTATTATTATTTTTCCCATTTGTAAAGAAATATAAGAAAATATTACAACCACCATTAAGTTAAAAAAGTGTTAGTGCATTTGAAAAAAAATATTCAACATACTTTAGGAAATTCTCACATGTATTAAGAAATTGTAAACGTGTTTTTGAAAAATATTTGTCATGCATTCAAAAAATTTACAGCATCTATTTCATAAAATGTTGAACATGTAAGAAAAATTTATTGTGTGAAATTATTCTTACATTTATACAGAAACTTTTAACATATTTATAGAATTTTACTGTTTTTACACAATCATTTTTAATACACATTGAAAATTTTCAAATTACAACATTACATAATAAATAAAAATTTGCACAATATTTTATAATATATGTTGAACTGTTCAAAACCACATAAATTTAGAAAAAGCTCATGTTTACCTCTTTGAACTAGACAATAATAAAAATAGAATAAAGATTTATGATAATTTATTGTATTTTATATTGGAAATTTTGCATATCATAAAACCAAACAGCAACAGAAAAAAAAACATAATGGAAATTGCAGAGCGATACGTAGACTATATTACTCCCAGCTAACAGTTGTTCAGAAAGTATTCATCGTCCTAGTGGCTAGTGTACATGGCATTAAAACTGCAGGTACCAAGATCAAAACCCTCAATGACTGTTTTTTTCCCGCTTACTAGCATAAGAGATGGCGTTTTTTATCACATTTAATTAAACCTTAGGGTGTTTCCAAAAAATAACTTGCACGCACCTCGCCAGCGCAGGCGACACTCACACACACTGACATGTGGGGCAGCCGCCGGCTGTCACACCACGCACGCGTACAGCACATATGGCGGCATACGGGCGAAGGCACCGTATATGCACCATGCGACAAGTTATAGCACCACTTTTGCGTATTTTACAAGTTTAGGCACCAAAGTGACCGTGCCGAACAAGTTGAGGCACCCGTGATGTATTTAACTCTTAATTATATATAATGCACGTAGATGAACCGGCAATGGATGTACGGTTTAAGACACACCTCCGAGTACATTAAGGGCGTGCATGAATTTCTCGAAGTGGCTGAGGCAAACAAGCAGAATGGTTTTATGTGTTGTCCATGCCCTATATGTGGGAATACGAAGTCTTACTCTGATCGGAAAATCCTTCACACCCACCTGCTTTATAAGGGTTTTATGTCACACTATAATGTTTGGACGAGGCATGGAAAAATAGGGGTTATGATGGAAGACGGCGAAGAAGAAAAGTACGATGACAACTGTGACCTCCTGAATACGGTGATGCTACTGAAGATCAAAAGGAACCATACGATGTGCACGATGATGCTGCAACAGGAGAAGCTGCTGAAGATCAAGAGGAACCAGACGATGTGCCCGATGATGATGATCTCCGACGGGTCATTGTCGATGCAAGGACGCAATGCGAAAGTCAAAAGGAGAAGCTGAAGTTTGATCGCATGTTAGAGGACCACAAAAAAGGGTTGTACCCAAATTGCGAGATGGCAACACAAAGCTCGGTACCGTACTAGAATTGCTGCAGTGGAAGGCGGAGAATGTTGTGCCTGACAAAGGATTTGAGAAGCTACTGAAAATATTGAAGAAGAAGCTTCCAAAGGATAACGAATTACCCGACAGTACATACGCAGCAAAGAAGGTCGTATGCCCTCTAGGATTGGAGGTGCGGAAGATACATGCATGCCATAATGACTGCATCCTCTACCGCGGTGCGTACAAGGATCTTAACGCATGCCCGGTATGCGGTGCATTACGGTATAAGATCAGACGAGATGACCCTGGTGATGTTGACGGCGAGCCTCCCAGGAAGAGGGTTCCTGCAAAGGTGATGTCGTATGCTCCTATAATACCACGGTTGAAACGTCTGTTCAGAAACGGAGAGCATGCCAAGTTGATGCGATGGCACAGTGAGGACCGTAAGAAAGACGGGAAGTTGAGAGCACCCACTGACGGGTCACAGTGGAGAAAAATCGAGAGAAAGTACTGGGATGAGTTTGCAAGTGACCCAAGGAATGTATGGTTTGCTTTAAGTGCGGATGCCATTAATCCTTTCGGGGAGCAGAGCAGCAATCACAGCACCTGGCCCGTGACTCTATGTATGTATAACCTTCCTCCTTGGATGTGCATGAAGCGGAAGTTCATTATGATGCCAGTTCTCATCCAAGGCCCTAAGCAACCCGGCAACGACATTGATGTGTACCTAAGGCCATTAGTTGAAGAACTTTTACAGCTGTGGAATGAAAACAGTGTACGTACGTGGGATGAGCACAAACAGGAGGAGTTTCACCTAAAGGCGTTGCTGTTCGTGACCATCAACGATTGGCCCGCTCTCAGTAACCTTTCAGGACAGACAAATAAGGGATACCACGCATGCACACACTGTTTACTTGACACCGATAGTATATACTTGGGAAGCTGCAGGAAGAATGTGTACATGGGTCATCGTCGATTTCTTCCGACCAACCATCAATGTCGAAAGAAAGGCAAGCATTTCAAAGGCGAGGCAGATCACCGGAGGAAGCCCTCCATGCGTACCGGTGATCACGTACTTGCTATGGTTAATGATTTACACGTAATCTTTGGAAAGGGTCACGGCGGACTAGCTGTTCCAAGTGACCTAGGGGACACGCACCCATGTGGAAGAAGAAATCTATATTTTGGGACCTACCCTACTGGAAAGACCTAGAGGTACACTCTTCGATCGACGTGATGCACGTGACGAAGAACCTTTGTGTGAACCTGCTAGGCTTCTTGGGCGTGTATGGGAAGACAAAAGATACAGCTGAGGCACGGGAGGACCTGCAATGTTCGCACGAAAAAGACGGCATGCCTCCAAAGCAGTATGAAGGTCCTGCCAGCTATGCTCTTACCAAAGAAGAGAAGGAAATCTTCTTTGAATGCCTGCTTAGTATGAAGGTCCCGACTGGCTTCTCGTCGAATATAAAAGGAATAATAAATATGTCAGAGAAAAAGTTTCAGAACCTAAAGTCTCATGACTGCCATGTGATTATGACGCAACTGCTTCCGGTTGCATTGAGTGGGCTTCTACCGGAAAACGTTCGATTAGCCATTGTGAAGCTATGTGCATTCCTCAATGCAATCTCTCAAAAGGTGATCGATCCAGAAATCATACCAAGGCTAAGGAGTGATGTGGTGCAATGTCTTGTCAGTTTCGAGCTGGTGTTCCCACCATCCTTCTTCAATATCATGACGCACGTTCTAGTTCATCTAGTTGACGAGATTGTCATTCTGGGCCCCGTATTTCTACAGAATATGTACCCCTTTGAGAGGTTCATGAGAGTCCTAAAGAAATATGTCCGTAACCGCGCTAGGCAAGAAGGAAGCATCTCCATGGGCCATCAAACAGAGGATGTCGTCGGGTTTTGTGTTGACTTCATTCCTGGCCTTAAGAAGATAGGTCTCCCTCAATCGCGATATGAGGGGAGACTGACTGGAAAAGGCACGCTTGGAAGGGACTCAATAATATGCAGTGACGGATATTCTTGGTCTCAAGCACGCTACACAGTTCTACAGAACTCTACCTTGGTGACCCTGTATGTCGATGAACAGAAGAACAGTCAGCGCTCCAAACACCCGGAGCAGTGCGACGACTGGATTACATGTGAACACATCCGGACTTTCAGCAGTTGGTTGGAAGCACGTCTCAGAGGTGACAACACTGTTTGTGATGAGCTGTACTTGTTGTTCAGGGGACCATCTTCGACTGTTATGATTTGGAAAGGATATGAGATAAATGGGAATACATTTTACACGATTGACCAAGATCAAAAGAGCACCAATCAAAACAGCGGTGTCCGCTTTAATGCAACAAGCGAGAGGGGAAATGACACATATTATGGTTACATAGTGGACATATGGGAACTTGTCTACGGACATGATTTTAAGGTCCCTTTGTTTAAGTGCAAATGGGTCAATCTGTCAGGAGGCGGGGTACAGGTAGACCCACAGTACGGAATGACAACAGTGGATCTGAAAAATCTTGGGTACACTGACGAACCGTTCGTCCTAGCCAATGATGTGGCACAGGTTATCTATGTGAAGGACATGTCTACCAGACCGAGAAAAAGAAAAGATAAGGAAGCGAATACATCATACGATGAGCCAAAGCGCCACATAGTTCTTTCAGGAAAAAGGGACATCGTGGGAGTGAAGGGCAAGACAGACATATCTGAAGATTATGAAAAGTTTCATGAAATTTCTCCCTTCAAAGTCAAGGCTGACCCCAGCATCCTGATAAGCGATGAAGATTATCCATGGTTACGGCGCAATAAGCAAATGACACAAGCGAAGAAAAAGTGAAGACTTTCTCCCACAACTATTATGATGATACCATGCCAACTTTGTAACACACGAGTATGATACCATTGTCCGTTTTGTACATGCACATGCTATGTGGGTGAATTTATGATACCATGCCAACTTTCAACTTTTTCATAGTTCATTTGAAATGCTTTAATGTCTTATGGTTTGGCCCTCGTAGTAATTAAAAATAGCAACAATAAGTATTTTGTTGTAAGTACAAACAAAATAAAATAAATAAAGCAAGAAAGAAACTAAAAAAACAAAAAAAGTGTTTTCAAATTTGAAAACTAATGGCACTAACAAAAAGTTTATAATTTTTCTAAAACTAAAAGCAAAAAGAATTAAAAAATACAGCAAAAAACAAAAGAAAATAAATAATGGAGAAAACAAAAAAACAATTAAAAATAGCAACAATAAGTATTTTGTTGTAAGTAGAAACAAAATAAAATAAATAAAGCAAGAAAGAAAACAAAAAAATTGCCTCCTACTGGGCCCCCACGGCCTGAATACGACTAGAAACCCAACCATGGGCCAGGATTCAGGCCCGCAGTAGGCCCAGCAGGCCCATCAGGCAAAGCAGTAGCATATAGGCCCGCAAGCCTACAGTGGAGAGGAGCTCGAGAGGGGTGCGGCAGTGGGGCTTATAAACCACTGCGCGCCCCTCTCAACTAGCGAGCTGGGACTAAACTTTGGCCCCGACGCGGGCAGCACAGGGTCCTTTGGTCCCGGTTGGTGGCACCAACCGGGAATAAAGGGGGGGGGCATTAGTCCCGGTTGGTGCCATCAACCGGGACCAAAGGTCGCCGCTTCCCGCCCGTTGGGCTACTAAAAAGAGGCCTTTGGTCCCGGTTGGTGGTATCAACCGAGACTAAAGGGGGCATTAGTCCCGGTTGGAGTCACGAACCGGGATCAATGCCCTTGGTATATATACAACACTTAGGAAAATTTGACAAACACATCGCCAGTTGCCGCCCGACGATGCCGCCAGGCTGCCCAGATCGACACTGTCCGCTGCCCCGACGCCGCCCGCCGCCCAGACGCCATCC
>NC_057804.1:660393674-660399248 GCF_018294505.1 Triticum aestivum
GACGCCGCCCGCCGGCCGCCCCCGCCGACGCCGTCGTCGCCGTCACCGTCGCCGTCGTCGCCGGCCACGCCCCTGCCCCGGTCCGCCGTACGTGGTTGTCGCCGACGCCCTCGCCGCCGCCGCCGTCGCCCTCGCTGGCCGCCCCCGTTGTGAGCCGCCGCCGTCGAGGCTCTGTGTTCAGTGCTTTTTTTTCATACATACATGTGTATTTTTTTGTTCGTTGCATTTTTTTCATATATATAATTAATGTATATATATATGTATGTGGTATAGCTATATGATGAATGGATGTGGCTATATGTATGTATGAATATAATGTTCCTATCATTTTTTTGTTTATATATGTTTTTTTATATATGTATTAATTTTTTATTTAGGTTGTTAGTAGATATCGATTTTAGGTTAGTGCATTTTAATTAGGTTAGTGTAGAGGAAAAAGTAAAATAAGGAAAAGGAAGAAAAGAGGAAGAAGGAAGAAGGAAGAAGAAGAAGAAAAAGAATGAGAGGAAAAAGGAAAATAAGAAGAGGAAGAAAAGAGAAGAAGAGGAGAGGAAAAGAAGAGGAGAAATAAATAAGAAGAAGAAAAAAGAAGAAAAAGAAGAGGAGAAGAAGAAAAAATAGAAAAAAAATCGATTTTTTCTGCTTGTCCTCTATTCCTTTCTTCTTCTTCTTCCTTCTCTTCCTTCTTCCTCTTTTCTTCCTTTTCCTTAATTATTTTCCTTTCTCGAGGGAGAAGAAAAAAAAGAAGAGGAGAAGAAGAAAGAAAGGAATAGAGGAGAAATAAATAAGAAGAACAAAAAAGAAGAAAAGGAAGAGGAGAAGGAGAAAGGAATAGAGGAGAAGAAGAAAAAATAGAAAAATCTCCTCTATTCCTTTCTTCTTCTCCTCTTTTTTTCCTTATTTTTTTTCTTCGATCTTCTCCTCTATTGCTTTCTTCTTCTCCTCTTTTTATCTCTTCTTCGTTTTCTTATGTTTTATCGGGTCTGTCGCCGTCAGGCTGCTCGCCTTCGCCCTCGCCGCCCCCTCGAGATAACTTCGACATGAGGGGCGGTCGATATATATACCCCCTCCCGACCGTGATAACCTATACAAGGGAAGCACCCCCCTCGGCCCTCTCGCTGGACCAAAACTCTCGAGGCCACCCAAATTTACCAAGTTAAAAGAGTGTTGTCGTCGAGGCCACCCCAAACCCTTGAAGCGTTGTGTCGAGGCGATCCCAAACCCTAGATAAGCAGCGTCGAGGCCACTAACATGATTCCTTATTGTGATTAGCTAGCTAGTTCTACGTTTGCCACTAATATATATTCATATGTACCATGTTTTTGAATAATAATTGACATGTTGTAAATATTTGCAGAAACTATGGAGCACTACCGAGACGAAGCAACAGATTTGGGGGAGATGATCGCAGAAGGAACTGATGTTGTTGCGTCATTTTTCATCGACGTCGTTGGTGAGGAAGGACTGGGTGAAGAAGAGAGATATGTTCATGATGGCTCCGGCCCATTAATGCCGGTACAAGAAGAGGGCTATGTTCATGATGGCTCCGGTGATGACCCAATGGAGGTACAAGAAGGAAACCGTGCTGACTGCTCCGGTGACCGAACCGAGTCCGGCCAGGTATATATATATATTAGTTAAGCCCGTGCTGACTAGTTAATTGATGCATTCATTGTTTTGGTATATGTACACATATTAATTACTCTCATGTTTCTTCCTTTTAATTTCTAGCCCTCCGGATCGAGCACAACTTCGGTAAGGAGACGAGGCCCGAAGAAAAAGTTGAGCTCGGATGAAAGGTTTGAGATCATAGAAATCACGCCCGACGGCAAACCGATCGAACCCATCCGGACAAAGAACGCATTTTCTGCTCAGTGCGGGGTTCTTGTTAGGGACAAGATCCCGATCAGCATCCAGCAATGGTATAAGCCTAAGGACGACCCTGAGGTGTCTTATGTCAATGATATGCAGAAATAAGATCTTTGGACTCAGCTGAAGGCAAATTTCACCCTACCGCCAGAGGAGGATCCAGAGAAGCCATTTAAAGAGCAATTAATTAAGTCTTGTGCTCTTAAGAAGATGGCAACCCTATTCAGGAGGTGGAGGAAAGAGTTGAAACATTTTGTCGAAAAAAAAGACACCAAAATTCATCGGCAAATATGAGAAGATCAAAGATCACTGGCCCGCATTTGTGGCCCACAAGACATCGGAAAAGAGTAAGAAGATGTCGGCGACGAACAAGCAAAATGCTGCGAAGAAGAAGCTTCACCATCGCACGAGGTAAGGTGGCTACCTCAAAGCCCGGCCAAAGTGGTCCAAGGCTGAGAATGATCTGCTTGAAAAAGGGATCGAACCAGAGTCAATCAGATGGCCAGACCGTTGCCGGACTTGGTTCTTCGGGGCTAGCGGAACCTTGGACCCTGAATCAGGGATGTGCTATTGGACGGACGAGCAACTGGAAATACCAGTCAAGAACCTTCGGAAGTATATCAATGCAGCGCAGAAAGGGACGTGCGTACCAGACCGGGAGAAGGACAAGCTCACAATGGCCCTCGGGAATCCTGAGCACCCTGGACGGACACGAGGCACGCCAGGCTCCATTCCGTGGAAGGTTAGTTTTCCGGACGCAGGGGGTTACAAAACCCACGAGAGGAGGAAGAAACTGGAGCAGGGCCAACTGCAGGCGCTGCACGAAAGGGTAATGGGGCTAGAGGAACGAGAAGAGGAACGAGAAGCAGCAGATCACAGCAAACGACCTGTCAAAGCTTCCCCCGAAGCTACCCCGCCATCTCAGCGGAGAAGCAGCGTGGCTTCCACCGAGCTGCTTCAGCCGGAGCATGTCTTGATGGCTCCTGCCAGCTATCCCGTGGATGCTATCACGGAGTCTCAACATTGCCACATTATGGCGCGATGGATGAATTTGAAGGTCAAGGCGGCTGTTGGCTCTGTTTATCCTAGTGGATCCGGAGCAACTTATCACTGCCAGCCGATTCCAGAAGGATATGCTAAGGTAATGGTGGATGAAATAACGGAGGGATTTGAGGACCTCGTGCTTGACCACCCTACCGGTGAAGGGGAGACTAGGCTGGGTTCTGCTGTGAAGACTCCATGCCTATGGTGGAAGGAGCTCATCAACCTTCCGAACTGGACGCCTCCGCCTCCTCCTCCTCCTCCGGTGAGTCTGGGCACTCCACCTCCTCCACCGCCTCCTCGTCCGGCGAGTGTCGATCAGGGCACGCGTGGCGGCACTCCGCCTCCTTCTCCGGCGCGTGGCGGCACTCCACCTCCTTCTCCGCCTGCGCCGGCGCTCCCGAGCAGCCAGCAGCCTCCTCCTTCTCCGCCTCGCCAGCAAGGGCGGAAGAGACCCGCCGCCGCCCCGGCTGCTCCGGCGCGTCGTACTCCTTCTCCTCCGCCTCGTAAGCAAGCACGAAAGAAGACACACGCCGCAGCCGCTCCGTCTGCTCCGGCGTCTAGCAGCACAACCAGAGGCGGGAGGCAATACAGATACGGTACACCTCTCAAGCCTCTAGAGAAGTTACCGTACGAGAGGACCGAGGAGGGAAACGATAGGATTGTGCGGACCCACGTGAAGGAGTTCTTTGAAGGGGTGAAAGCAAAGAGACATCCACCTCCGGAGGAGAAGGTAGATCCGGTGAAAGCAAAGCGCACTATCGATGCCCTGAGGAAACCACCAAAGTCTCCGCCGAGAACCAACTATGAGCGCATTACTGAACAGACATATCTCCAAGCCCAGCGGTTGGGAACTACTGTCAGTGCTAAAAGGTTAAAAGAACGAGCAAAGGGGAAAAAAATTGCCCAGCTCAGCGAACAAGCACAGCAATCGTGCCCCCCACTCAATGTGTCTAATGCTCCGGGGACGGTGGCCGGTTATGGCAATCTTACAGATTACCTGCCTGACGATCAACTTCCTGATTTCTTGGAGGTGGACGAACACAGATACGAGTACGGGAAGCCTCTCGTCAAAGATGAAAAATCTCTGACAATAATGATGCTAAGATTCCATAATTGGTACATGGAAACCTGCAGAGAGTCTGGGGGTACGAATGCTTTGTATCTGAATATTAAAGAGCAGCAAGACCTCGTTGCAAAATGATCTGTTGACTGTTCCATTTGATGAGTTCTTCGCGTTCTTCAATCAAAAGGCCCTCGATAAACTAATGGTCTTTTGCTACTATCTGTAAGTACTATTTCTGTCATTAAGTCTCTATATATAGCTCGGCTCTTTCATTTCATGTATTTATAATTAATTATCCTTAATATATTATGCAGATTGAAGATCGTCGAGTGCAAAAAACAAAAAAATTATGATATTGGGTTCATTAACACAAATATCATATATGAATTTCTGGTTAAAAAGGACGTCAAAGAGGCCGAGGACAACGTGCTACAATCGTTGATCAAAAATCAAAACAAAGATACCATACTCTTTCCTTACAACGGAAGTGAGTGTTACTGTCGTGTGCATATTCGGTTTTCCTTATTACTCGAGCGAGGTTATAGTAATGTAATTGATGAGTTATGCATGCGTGCGCAGGTACCAATATATTCTTCTGGAGATTAAGCTTGAGCGTGGACTAGTAACCGTTTTAGACTCGAGACGGAAAGATCCCAAATCCTATGCGGACATGACTGAAAAGCTCAGCAAGTAAGTTCAATCGATCATTATCGCACCATATCGGCAACTTTTTGTTCATTCCTGATATCTCAAGTAATAATAATTATTTTCTTTGTCTTGCAGGGTTTGGAAACAGTTCACCGCACAAGCTCCGGGATTGCCGAAGGAGCTGCGATATACATACCCGAAAGTAAGTACTACTGGCTAGCTAGTTGCACGCATCTCCCGTTGATTCTATAGCTATACTTTTATCAATGCCATTTATAATGCTTCATTATCAGTTTGATTGACCTCTATTTCTCGTAAAGTGCTTGTGACAGGAAGAAGGGAATGATTTCTGTGGATACTACGTGTGCGAGTTCATCCACAACGCGACTTTAAAAAACAAGCGGGGCTACTCTCAAAGACAATATGAAGTGCGTAAGCAATAATATTCACAATTTCATTTTATTACACCATCATTTCTGTTGAGTTTCATTCATATATATGTATTAATTAACCCCCTTCTTCAAATTAGACGTGGCAGATGCGGAATGAACTCCTAGAACCAGATCGCATGAAAGCAATTCAAGAGGAATTGGCGGGATTCTTTCTTGACCACGTCATCAATAAAGCCGGAGAATACCATGTGGAAATTGATTTCAATTGCTAGGGGATTGTAATTAAGAGATCTTATACATATTGTACATGTATGTAGCCAGTAGCATCGGATACATGCTATATTGTTGTTCGACCAATCTCTCGGAGAAGGAGAGGTCGATCGATCACTTCTCTCGGTATGCATGACGAACGTCTGTACTCAATGGTTCTCTCGATCACTTATGTATATATAGTACGTAGCGTCGACCAAGCACGGACATAAGAGAGGACACTTCTCTCTATTAATTAGCTAGCTAACACAATATATGAAACACCTAAATTAACCTCCCAAAACCCCC
>NC_057804.1:660399495-660431634 GCF_018294505.1 Triticum aestivum
AACCCCAGCCACTGGAATGCTGACGCGTGGCTGCCTTTTGCTCCCGGTTGGTGCCACCAACCGGGACCAAAGGCCCCCTGACTGGGCTCGGCGCACAGGGCCACGTGGAGGCACATTGGTTCCGGTTCGTGTTTGAACCGGGACTAATGGGTGGAGGTATTAGTAACGACCCATTAGTCCCGGTTCATGAACTGGGACTAAAGGCCCTTACGAACCGGGAGTATTAGGTGTTTTTCTACTAGTGAACACACAAGACCTCACCTGCTTCTCCTTGTTAGAGTGAACAGTACATATCCAAAACGACTAGGGCAGACGCCACTCAATCATAAACCGATTAATTTCTTCGAGGTGCGCGTTTAAGTTTCCATACAGACAAGACATTTCCATGAGATAAATAAAATGCCTCTGTCACAAACTTGTTACAAGGAAATGCAGGGTTTGGTCGTCCCTTTCAACAGAGAGATTAATAAGGTGAGATGCTACTGAGAAAGGGGAGAGAGGTTTGTTTATCGAGAAATGTTATGGTGGTTGGTCCCAGAATCTTGTTCCTATGGTGGTGGTCATCAGGCCATCACTACAAGATATGTTAAAATAAACTGTACTCTTATTAGGTAAACTGTTACGCTAGTTTCCCTTTTATATTGAGTCGATCGAGAAATGAAGCCAAGAAGGAATATTTCACTGTCGAGTACACATACACTGCGTGCGCTATGCTAGAAGATTGTGTGGATTGAAAAGTAAAGCTGGCGGATAAGATACGAGATGTGGGCCGGGCTACCCGTAGCGATGTGCGATTAATCGAATGCTCGCTTGACCATAGTGATATATAGCACATGATAGTGCGCGCTTGTGATGCCATGACCATGACCATGATGACCATGAGTGGGTGCCGCGTGGACGTCCGTCGTCCTCTCCCTCGATTCTCATCCTACGATGGAGCACCAAACAGTGGCAGGCAGCCGCTACTGCTTTGGTCCCGCTCTGTCAAATGACGGGACGCAGATGAGATAGTGCGCGCCCCCGTCGTCTTTCTCCGATGTCTCTGTGTGTGTCTCTCTCCTATTGGACAGAGGCCCCTTTGCCTCGGCCTTCTTGGCGCATATTTTTGTTTCCTCCGTTTCTTGGGACAACCTGAAGTGAAGCTCTCTTGGGGAGGTGAGGCGGCGCGGCAATGGCTCACCGGCTGCTGCACGGCACCCTCCACGCCACCATCTTGGAGGCCGACAAGCTCACCCACCCCGACCGTGCCACCGGCGGCGCCCCCGAGATCCTCCGCAAGGTCGGTCGGTCACTCCCCCTCATTATCCCTGCCTGGCTTCAACCACGGCAGAGTGTAAGCAGAGTAGATTGTTACGTAGAAAATAAAGAAGTTCGAGCCCAGAGGTCTGCAATCTTGTTCGGCAGTAGAGAAATTCTTGGTTTCTGTAGTTGAAAGCGAAATTTCTTTAAAAAATGATATGATACGCATGCGGCATGCAGTTGGTGGAAGGGCTCGAGGAGAGCATCGGGCGGGGCAAGGGGTCGACGCGGCTCTACGCGACCATCGACCTCGGCAGGGCGCGCGTGGGCCGCACGCGGGTCCTCGCCGGCGACCCGGTGAACCCGCGCTGGTACGAGGACTTCCACATCTACTGCGCGCACTTCGCCGCCCACGTCGTCTTCACCGTCAAGGCCGCGCAGCCCATCGGCGCCACGCTCCTCGGCCGCGCCTATCTCCCTGTCCGGGAGCTGCTCGACGCCGAGGACGGCCATGAGATCGAGCGCCGGCTCGACATCCTCGACGCGACCAAGCAGAAGCTCCCCCACGGGCCCACGATTCAGGTGCGGCTCAGGTTCTGCGACGTCGCCGCCAACCGCGGCGAGTGGGGCGCCGGCGTCGGCAGCGCGCGGAACCCTGGGGTGCCCTACACGTTTTTCTCCCAGCGGCCGGGGTGCAGGGTCACGCTGTACCAGGACGCGCACACCCCGGACGCGTTCGCGCCCAGGATCCCGCTCTCCGGCGGCCGGAGCTACCAGCAGGGACGGTGCTGGGAGGACGTGTTCGACGCCATCAGCGACGCGCGCCACCTCGTGTACATCACCGGCTGGTCCGTGTACACCGAGATCACGCTGGTACGGGACGCCGCCCGGCCGCGCCCCGGCGGCGACGCCACCCTGGGCGAGCTCCTCAAGCGCAAGGCCAGCGAGGGCGTGCGCGTGCTCATGCTGGTCTGGGACGACCGCACCTCCGTCGAGTCCCTCGGCATGACATGGGGGTACATGGACACGCACGACGCCGTGACGGCGAGCTACTTCCGCGGCACCGACGTGCGGTGCGTCCTCTGCCCGCGGAACCCCGACGCCGGCAGAAGCGCCGTCATGGGCCTGGAGACCGCCTGCCTGATCAGCCACCACCAGAAGATCATCGCGGTCGACCACGACATGCCGGTGAGGGGCAGCTCGAGCCGCCGCCGCATAGTCAGCTTCGTCGGCGGCCTCGACCTCTGCGACGGGCGCTACGACACGCAGTTCCACTCCCTGTTCAGGACGCTGGACACGGCGCACCGAAACGACTTCCACCAAATCAGCATTGCCGACGCGTCCATCGACAAGGGCGGTCCGAGGCAGCCATGGCACGACATCCATGCCAGGATCGAAGGTCCGGCCGCGTGGGACATCCTCTACAACTTCGAGCAGCGGTGGAGGAAGCAAGGTGGCGACCGTGATCTCCTCGTGGATCTGAACGCCTTGGCGAGCCTCATCATCCCGCCTTCCGCCGTGACGTTCCCCGAAGACCAGGAGGCGTGGAACGTGCAGGTGTTCCGGTCCATCGACGGCGGAGCGAGCTGCGGCTTTCCTACCACTCCCGAGGAAGCCGCCCGATCGGGCCTTGTGAGTGGCAAGAACAGCACCATTGACAGGAGCATCCAGGACGCCTACATCCACGCGATACGCCGCGCGAACCACTTCATCTACATCGAGAACCAGTACTTCCTTGGCAGCTCATTCGCGTGGAAAGCCGACGGCATAAAGCCGGAGGATATCGAGGCACTGCATCTGATTCCCAGAGAGCTTTCGCTCAAGATTGTGAGCAAGATTGAGGCTGGTGAACATTTCGTGGTCTATGTTGTGGTGCCAATGTGGCCGGAAGGTGACCCGGAAAAGAAATCCATGCAGGCAATACTAGATTGGCAGAGAAGGACCATGGACATGATGTACTATGACATTGCCATCGCACTTGAGGCCAATGGGATCGACGCGAACCCCAAGGACTACCTCACCTTCTTTTGCTTGGGGAACAGGGAAGTGAAGAGGAGCGAAGAGTATGAACCCGCTGATCGTCCATTGCCTGAGTCAAGCTATGAAAGGGCGCAGAACGCCCGGCGGTTCATGATCTATGTTCACTCCAAGATGATGATAGGTACGTAGGTATATGCCCACCAGCCTCACCATGTTGCATGAATTCTTTTTGCACATGGTAGGCACTTACATGACATTTCATTTCTCCAATTAATACTCCTATCTTTGAAGCATAAGCAGAATTAATTATTGTCATCATTGAAATGTGCTAATAATTAATAACATACACGCATGTCTACCTGATTCTTTTTACAATAGACCATAGGTATCTCCACGCTATTGGTGTCGGAAATATACCAGATACTGTCACTAAAAACTAATTCATCCAACTTTAAACTGTCAGGACATGGCTCATGTGGTCCAAGTTACTTAAATCTGGCTAAACATTTAGTATGTTTGATTTCCAGTTGATGACGAATACATCATCATCGGATCTGCCAACATCAACCAGCGGTCCATGGACGGGGGAAGGGACTCGGAGATCGCCATGGGCGCATTCCAGCCGCACCACCTAAACGCCAAAGGCCAGGTTGCCAGAGGGCAGGTCCATGGCTTTCGGATGTCGCTGTGGTACGAGCACCTGGGCATGCTGCACGACGATTTCCTCAACCCTGGGAGCCTGGAGTGCGTCCAGAGGGTGAACAAGATGGCTGACAAGTACTGGGACCTCTATGCCAGCGATGAGCTCAACGACGACCTCCCTGGGCACCTTCTCACGTACCCAGTCGCCGTGAGCAAGGACGGCACCGTGACGGAGCTGCCTGGGGCCAAGTGCTTCCCTGACACGGAGGCTCCGGTGCTCGGAATCAAAGCCAAATTACTGCCCCCTATTCTCACCACATAGGGTATTTGCTCGGCAATGCTAGATGCTGCTTTTATGATGCGCTTCCCGCAGTGTAAGCTTATATCCTGTTATTGCTACCTCTATATGATGGTTCTAGTCTGAATCTATAGTTGAACGCTTACCTCAAGCCTGAACATTCTATTGGCCCTAGTACCTCTATATGATGACTTATTAGGAATTCCTTGTTGATATGAGTAGTCTATCATCCCTAATAAGTCAGGCTCTCACCTACACCCCCACTCAGAGGAGTCGATGTCCTCGTCGGGCCACAAGAATGTTTCCTTGTTGCACACACGTCTGTGCGTCCAGTCCAGCACATGTGCCATGTCATGTGCCACATCTCTAGCAGATCCTGCAAAACAGTCCTCCGAAAGCTGATTTGCGGTACCGCGATGGCTCCGGCGAAGCAAATCTGTTCCGTGCCAGAGCCCTGGCGGTACCGCAAATGAAATTTCATTTTCATATTAACATCAACTACAAATTCGTAGAGTGGATGCAATACACATAATAAAACTTGTACGGAAGCATGCACAATATAAGAAGTTGAAGCATGCACAATATAAGAGGCAGCAAGTTTTTCCAAAATAATGTTTCAGTCGAGCAAAATTAAACATGATCAAATCAAGCAACATTATTATTGCCAAGATCACCGCCACCACCACCGGCCATAGCACCACCATGATCATCAACATTGGCCGAAGAAACACCACCACCACTGACGGAAGTAGTACCATCATCATCTCCATTGGCCAAGTATCACCACCACCTCCTCCATTGATGAAAGCATCACCACCATAACCTACATCGCCGAAAGCACCATGACTTCCTCCATTGCCGAAACCACCGCCACCACCTCCCTTGGATTGTGATTTCGGCCGTACGCCGGTGGGAGTAGAGAAGGTGCCCATCCTCGAGCTGGCTACTGAGACGGGAGGGAGCATGGTGGAAGAAGTTGGCAATGGCGGCGAGGACGGCTACATGGACGACGTGGTTGCCCTCCCGCTTCCGCTTCTTCCGGCGGTATAAGAAGTTGGTGCGGCGGTGGGGAAGCTGGTCGCAAGAGGCACGGAAGGTCGAGGCAGCAACGATGGGGTCGGTGCAACGGTGGGGAAACCGAATGTGGTGGCTTTATGTGCTCCATGCCGTCAATTGGCAGTGCGACAAGGCAAGAAGGCGTGGGGACGAGAAGATCGGCGGCGGCGGTGGTGGGGTGGGGCGGCAAGAAAGGAGCTGAAATGTCCCTCCCGCCAAGTTGCTCCAGAGATAGGGGAAAACAAATGGGAGGGGGGTTGACTGAACATATGCGGTGGCAGTGCCAAAATATACCGCTCCCCCCAAACAAATCCTGGATGGGCTATTTTGTGGGACCTGTGTGGGACAATTTGTCTCCCAGGTCCTGTAAAATGGCAGTTACTATAGTGGCCGTGGCGTTTTGCAGGATCTGCTAGAAATGCTCTAAAGAGACAACCACACGGGCGGGCGTTCTTTTGCAAAAGAAAACGTGGTACAACAGAACGTAGGTCTGGCCCGTACACTTTACATCCAACGGTAGCTGTTTACAAGCTTTCATTGGCACATGTTATATATTTTGGTGGCCGATCTATGATGAACTATATAAGGTATATATGTCTATGTAATCGATTTAACTTCATTTTGTATGTCTGCATGTGCCAAATATTCAGTTTATAGTGAAATATTGAAAAATTATGATAATATTTGCCTTTTTGCTTCATGCATGCTGCATGATCGAAAGAGGGACAGGGACGACGAATCTCTGCATTTCCTTGTAACAAGTTTGTGATAGAAGCATTTTATTTGTATCATGGAAATGTCTTATCTGTATGGAAACTTAAACGCGCACCTCCAAGAAATTAATCGGTTTATGATCGAGCAGCGCCTGGCCTAGTCGTTGGATGTACTGTTTACTAAAAAAAAAGAAGCAGGTGAGGTCTTGTGTGTTGAATGCCAAGTCAGGAAGGCCAACTAGATTGTTATGCACCGAAGTGGTGATGATAAAACTCGTAGCAAGAGGAAACAAACTACTCTTGCTAAGATGATACGAAATGTTCCTGCTCAGCTCCAAGGTCATAGGTTAGATAGGCACGTCCACTAATGTCGTTGCTTCGTCCTGCAAATACTCAACCACTGCGTGAGAAAGTTGACGAAGTAAATATCTGATTGACGTGATGACAATGGGTGCATTATTATGTGGATTTCATGACATATCTGTTGCAAAATATATAATTTTATAATTTGAAAAGCTTGATTTTACACATTCTGTACCAACTTGTGGAAAGAACAGGAGGAGTAGTCACTCTATATGTGTTTGGAAGGAGAATGCACCCATGAAGCACACGCATTAGTAGGTGACTTTATCTTTGCATGTCGGCCTCGAGCTAGAAAACGATTGATTACCTTGCATGACTTGGCTTTTCTCAACTGCTCTTTGACTGATTTTGTGTGCACCAGTTCAGACTATGACCATTCACCAGGTAGTATGATAGAAACGCAGGATATTTAGATATTTAATTAAAGTAGAGTAATTCATTCACAAAAATAATAATTAAACTAGTGGAATTCATTTCTTTCTCTTGCCGGACGTTTCTTGTTTATAAATCTTTTCCTTAATTAATAATGGTGACAGGTGGTGAACTTTCCTGGAATTAGCCCTGCATGCATTATGGAGACTCGGGTGACATGGAGAAACAATCCAAGTTACTACTGAGTCATACATCACATAGAGTTGCTTTATCTATCTGTATGTATACGCTGCATTGCTTCATTGATGGGAAAACGTGTAAAGGGGACCTTGTAAAGTTTATGCAAAATTGTTTAATCAACAGCCAGAGACCATTTCAATATGTTGGTCGGCTCCACCTGACTATGTCTATTGCTCCCGAGTTCGCACGCAGCTCACTGCGCCTATATAAACACATACACCCCCTGCATGTTCAAAGCATTACTCAGGCCACAAACACAAGAAAAGAAGAGCCAAAGAAACTAAACTCAAATGGCAACCTCCTCTTCCATCTTTTTGCTTGCTGCTCTTCTTGCCTTGGTCTCATGGCAGGGCGCCATGGCCTCTGATCCTGGCCCACTCCAGGACTTTTGTGTCGCCAGGTACTATCCAGTTTCTCATCATGATTTCACAAAACACATATGTTGAAATGATTTTTTGGAAATTATATGCAAGTCGAAACAACTTTGTGAGATCTGAGCTTACATGTTATGTCTCCTCTATGCACCAGTGCGTGTCAACGGATTTGTTTGCAAGAACCCGATGGAGGTCAACGCTGATGACTTCTTCAAGGCAGCCAACCTCGACAAGCCTAGGGTGACCAACAAGGTTGGATCCAACGTCACTTTGATCAACGTCATGCAGATTGCTGGACTCAACACCCTCGGCATCTCAATTGCGCGCATCGACTATGCTCCCTTGGGTCAGAACCCACCACATACGCACCCTCGTGCCACTGAGATCCTCACGGTGCTCGAGGGGACACTCTATGTTGGCTTTGGCACATCCAACCAGCCCGCCCCCAACAGAAACAAGTTCCTCTCCAAGGTGCTCCACAAAGGTGATGTGTTTGTCTTCCCCGTGGGACTCTTCCACTTCCAATTCAACCCCAACCCCCACCAGCCCGCTGTTGCAATTGCCGCGCTCAGCAGCCAGAACCCAGGGGCTATCACAATTGCCAATGCGGTGTTTGGGTCGGACCCACCAATATCAGATGATGTTCTTGCCGAGGCATTTCAGGTGGAAAAGAATACAATAGACTATCTGCAGGCTCAATTTTGGGAGAACAACCACAACTAAGTCAGACATTTGTTGATACACGGAAGATTATCGCATAAACCAAGGATTTGGTTGAATTTCTCAAGCATCCCTATCTATAAAATAAATGGAGAATATGTCATGCAGCTGTGTGTCTGTAAGCCATGAATGTATTTCAGAGTTATGAATAATCAACAATATCTTTTTTCATCAATCTGATATGATGTCGTATGCTACTTTGGTTATTATGTGACGTATTTCCCATAACAAAAAAAAAATTAATGGTTCTTTTCCCCTTCTCCGATACAATAAATGATCATCTAGTAATTTAATTTCAGTTTGCTGGTTTGGTTGAACACCTCGGGAAATTCTACATATATAGTGCTTGTGTGCAATACATGTGATGTACTATAATGCCTGCCATTGGTTATGATGAAAAAGGGGTTCCCCGCTCTATATTATAAAGCAACCATCACGGCATTACAACCGAGTAGACCAATACAAACAGACGCCATCACTGCACATAACACACACGCAAGACAAGATACAAAGGTGCCGGGCACCGACACAGCATCCCACCGACTAGCAAGCTAACTACAGATATGCGAAGAAGACTGTTTGGAGCCGACGGAGACATCCACCATGAACCAGAATGGAGAGGTGAGATGGAGAACGAAGCCAAGACTCCAAAATGGTGCCTCGTAGAATGGTACAACCACTGATAGCGGCCACCGACCGATCATGCACATCAAGTTTTCATCTGGAGCAAGACGACAGGAGTCAGCACACAGAAACGGAACCTATAGGAAGGATACGTTGTCAACGGACGCCGACATCATCGGCCAATACATGGACTTGGCAAGTGATGTACCCCGGCGTTTACACACCTCAATCGCACCCTAGCTCCGCTTAACACCTGCAACCAAGCCACTTGTGTGGACATTGCTGCCCTCCCGCACATGAGACGCATGCTCTGCCCACCAACGTCGCCAAGGCCGCTGCCCTGCTTCCAAACCCTTCCGAGACCAGCCAAAGTGTACGCCTTTGGTCCAAAAGGCAGCCCCCAACCGATGGGACCGAAGCATACATCCCGCCTCGAACACCATCGGAGCTATGGCAGTGCACACCGGCATGGTAAGGGAGAGGGGGAGCGGACGCATCCACGACCGGCACACCCCTCTGTCGGCGACGGGTGGCCCGACCACATTGACGCCGCCCATATCACTCTCGCGAACCTTCCCACCAAACACCCCATGTGCCACCCCACCCCGGTGGCCGGTGCAGCTCCACGCGAGGCCACCAACGACACCTGACCATCGGTGAGAACGACCTCGTAAATAGCCGCCATCAACTAAAATTGCTCACCAGGGAAGCCCGCATGGGCTGCTCGCTATTGTCCACCGCTGGAGCAACGGAAACCGACCAGCCCACCCTCCATCCCACCGCCGCTAAGCCTCCACCGCCATCAGCCGAGGCCACGACGGCGGCAGCCGCCCGTAGCCCTGCCTGCCCTCGGCCTGCGACGTCTGGATATGGATTTGGCAGCCCGGAACGCAACCATCGCAAGCGCCCAGGGGCGCCCATCCACCAATCTGCGGGAAAGTGGGCAGCAAGGCGTCACAGCACCACGTCTACCCATTGTGGCGCTTGGCCAGCGCCACGCTCTGGCCCGGGGCACCGGCCCGCACCAGCCCTGCACGGGCAAGAAGACCCAGAGGCCCCGCCATCTGCAGAGACGGCTGGGCTTTGCCCAGCCATGCCCTCAAGCAGCGTCCAGGGCTAGTGGGATAGAGGGTCCACCCGGTCGCCTTGCGGTGGTGGCGCAGGAGGAGGGAGGATGACTTCTCTTCCCAATCATGTCTGCCATTGGTTATGACGCGTGGAAAACGCAATTGACTAGAAGATGGACGAGGGGCCCACAATCCCAGGGGGCACGCCTACCACTGGTCGCGCCACCCAGGCTTGTGGGGTCCCGACCTACTGCTCCATTTGACCTAATTTCTGGCCTATAAATTTCCAATATTCCCGGAACCCTAAGAGAGACAAACGAGAGAATTTTATCGATGTCGTAAGACTTTGTTCCGAAACAAGCCTATCTAGAGGCCTGTTTTGGAGCTCTGTCGAAGGGAGAAACCATTGGGGTAGCCATCTTCATCAACCTTGTTGCCTCCATAATGATATATGAGTAGTTCCTTGAGGACCTACGGGTACATATATCTAGTAGTAGCTACATGACTTCTTCTCTCTCTCTCTCTCTCTCTCTCTCTCTCTCTCTCTCTCTCTCTATATATATATATATATATATATATATATATATATATATATATATATATATATATATATATGGGTACAAATGTTTCCTACAAGCAGTGGTAGTTACCACCACTTGCGTTTTGTATATTGTATGTACTATCTGTCGGAACCGAGAGTATGTACGTGTAGTATGTAGTATATAACGATGATTAGGTAGTATATATACTAATTTTTAGGTAGTATGTACCATTTTTTGAGTATGCTCATTTTTACGTACAAATATGTACGTATTTTACAAATATAATAAAAACTATGGGCTTCTATGCAATTTTTTCATGTAACTTGCTTTGAAATACCTTAGATATAGTATATGAACATATTTAAAATAATAAAATAGTATATATAGTGCCACATGGTAGTATATGAGACATGTGGGGTAACTACCACCGGGTGGTAGGATGGATTTTCCATATATATATATATATATATATATTATATATATTGGAATCTTGAATATAATGATCTCCTCTAAGATCAATCCGATGTAGTTATTATGGTGTGTTTGTTGTGGTTCGATGATTTGTGGATTTATAATCAAATTTTTCATTGAACATAATTGATGTTTCTTTGTTGTATGATTGAGTAGCTATGTATGCTTTTTGATTTATTTGTCTTCTCTAGCGAACATAAATGGGTAATTCTTCAGAGGGGGTGATGCATAGTACTGGGTTCAACCTCACGGTGATCTTGAACAGTGACAAAAAGGGGCAAAGGAACATGATGTGTTGTTGCTACTAAGGATAAAACAACGGGGATTGATCTTTTTGCTAGGTTTCTTTCTGTCGAGCTACATCATGTCATCTTGCTTATTGCGTTACCCTATTTCTTGCAAACTTAATATTTTGACATGCATGTTGGATAGAGGTCTTGGGGTGGAGTAACAGTAGTAGATGCAGTTGGATTACGGTCTACTTGTCATGCACGTGATGCCTATACAAGATTATCCCATAATGATCATAGTATGAATGTTGTTTATCTGTCAATTGCCCAACAATAATTTGTTTACGATACCATTACTAGCTTTCGAGAAAGAAGTCACTATTGAACCTATGGCCCCGGGTCCATTATGTATTATTATTTGTGTTTCTCTATTACTCTCTTTACTATTTTGCCATTTGCCATCACTGTCTATCACTATTTTCTTTTAACCTTGTAACTAGCAAAACGAGGGGATTGACAACCCCTTTACCAAGTCGGGTGCAATAATTTATTTTATTTGAGTGCGGGTGCTGCTTATCTTGCTAGCTTGTAGACTCCTACTAGTTCGATAAACCTTGGTTCTTAACTGAGGGAAATACTTTTTTTGTGCTACATCACCCCTTCCTCTTCGAGGAAATCCAACAGCTCCTACGGGAATAGCAGGGAATTGGTGTTGCATGACCCCATCTGTAAAGCACTGAGGGTGTGTAGCTCCTCCGACTTGCAGTCGTGTGGCGTACGTCTGATATGGTTACTGTGCGGTCCAAGTGTAGTCGCGCACATCACCGTTCTTTGCTAGCTACGTCAAATATCCCGTTTGTCCAGTAGGTGGGCGTTTCTTGGACTTGTAAATTGATCGGTATTGGTTTTTGGACCTTAAGGGCCTGTTCTCCTTGTGTTCGTATCTCGTGGTGGTCCATGGTGGGTTGACTCCACCTCGGGCTCCATGCTTCTCGAGGGCATATTTTTCTGTGTCTGTCTGTCGATCTCTGTCTCGGGGAGGACCGTCGAGGGTTTCAACCCAGTCACGTTTTGAAAGCGCGTCCTCCTTGGTCTCCGCGTCCATCTAGTCCAGCAAGTTTCTCTGTGGGAAGATCAGTTAGCACCAGTCTGTTCGAGCTTGTCCTCGAGCCTGCTCGGCCCTAAGGAGCTCAGTCCATAAGCTGTTTAGCTCATCTTCTTCGGTCTTGAGACGTTGGCACTTCTTTTTGATGCTTTTGGTCGTACTAGCCAATCGCTTGCAAAGAGTTTTGAGCTGGGGTACCTTAAGGGGTTGCTCAAAAGCATCATACTCATCGCGGCTGAGGCTTCCTTCCTCCTCCTCCTACGAATTATATACTCCGTCGTTGGGATCATCGTCGTCCCCATTGATCATGGCATCGCCGTTGTTATAGTTGGCGCCATTGTCTAGTGTGTGGATTAACTCTTTTCCCGTGTCTCAGTGGAAATTGGTTATCTGTGCGGAGACAACAATTCATTGGACAATAAGGAAACTAGGAACTCTTCTTGCTTTAATAAAAAAATCCTAGATGATCATGTTATTGTATTCTAGAGACTAATAGTTGGAGCATTTTGCAGAAACGACGAGATGGAGGAAGGGTTGAAGAAGGGGTCTTAAAGATCAATCTGGTGATTCAGGAGGAGTATATATGCTTGAGGCCATGGTTGGAACCCGGTTGTGCTCAGGATTGCGGTGTGAAAAGTTGAATGTGCAAAAGTTTGTTAGTAGAGTTGTTCTTGTGGTCTCTCCCTTTCTGGTGCATGTGAAACTTAGTTTATTGTTCCTCCGCTGTGAACCTGCTCTTTTGGTTGCCGATAGCTCTATTTTCCTACATGTCTTGTTTTCGCTTCTTTTTGGTTCCAAACTCTTGCAAATTTGATTAGCCGTTGTTTAGAAATTGATGAGGAGGCTCATTCTCTAAAAAAACTTATTATTGTCATTTTTCTTCTTAAATTTAGAACTAGAAACATGATTTTTGCTACATTTCAGAAACTAGGCACACCAAACCAAGTTCCAGAAACTAGCTCCGACATATATAGACAGTATGCATAAATATACGAGAAAAGATTGTTATCTGAGTTGGTTCTTTGTAAAAATCTTGTGATAGAAGCATTTTATTAGTTTGATGGAAATATCTTGATCTTTTCCTTCACAAACCTACCAACGCGCACCTCTGACAAATTAATCAGTTTATGTGTGGCCACCCAGCCTAGTAACTGGATGCACTGTTTACTCTAACAAAAGGGGGCAGGTGATGTTTGGTGTCATGAACCTAGGTAGGAAAGCCAACCGAGATTGTTAGGTTTATGGACTGAACTGGTCATGATAAAACTTTTAGCACGAGGATGATAACTACTCTTACTAAGGTCGTCATATCTCTCCTTTTGGTCAGGCAGGTCCATTAATGCCGTCGCCTCTTCCTGCGAAATTTGCCCAAGCAAATATATATCTGACTACCGTGATGATAACAGGCAATGCTACATATATCAATTGTATTAGGTCGATTCGTGCATGGATCGACGCACCACGATGTCTTCGTTGTCGGCACAATCCACTAGCTACTGTGTTGTCTTATGTTGCTGGATTTCATCACAAATCTGTTGGAAAAAAATATATTTTGTTTATATTAGTGATCATAGTTTGAAAAGATAGATTGCATAGATTTTACAATAACTTCTCGATAGAATAGGTTGAGAAAACTCCTTCCAAGATGTTAACTAGTCTTGCTAAGATCATATGAAAATTTCCTGCTCTTCATAATCATGGCCTCTGTGGCAGCTCTCCTTATGGTTGGGCACTTCGTCCACTAATGCCGCCGCTTCTTCCTGAAAATACTCAACTACTTCGAGAGACATCTGACCAAGTAAATATCAGATTGACGCGATGATAACGTACAGGGGCTGCTACATATAGCAGATGTATTAGGTGGATTCATGTGTGGATCGACGCACCTCGGTTTCTTCCTTGTTCACACACAATCTGCTGCGTCGTCCTATGTTGCTGGATTATGTGAAAAATATATAGGCAAATATGTAATTTCATAGTTTGAAAAGCTCGATTGCACACATTATTCTATACCAACTTCTGGAAAGAACAAGAGCAGTAGTCACTCTATATGTTACTGTCTATGATACGTTTCCAACGTATCTATAATTTTTTATTGTTCCATGCTGTTATATTATCATTCTTGGATGTTTTACAATCATTTTATAAATATTTTATATCATTTTGGTACTAACCTATTGACATAGTGCATAGTGCCAGTTGTTGTTTTCAGCTTGTTTTTTACCTCGCAGGAAATCAATACCAAACGGAGTCCAAAGGCAGCGAAGCTTTTTGTGGATTATTTCTAGACCAGAAGACACAAGTTGGGCCAAAGAAGTACCAGAGGGGTGCCCAGAGAGGGGCACAACCCACCAGGGTGCGCCTGGGGGCCCAGGCGCACCCAGGTGGGTTATGCCAACCTCGGTGGCCTCCCGCACCGCCTCTTTGCTCAAATACCCCAATATTCCAGAAACCCTATGGGAGTCGACGAAAATCAATTCTAGCCGCCGCAAGTTCCAGAAACACCAGATCCAATCTAGAGACCATCACGGAGGGTTTCATCGTGTCCATTGGTGCCTCTCCGGTGATGCGTGAGTAGTTCATTGTAGATCTACGGGTCCATAGTTAGTAGCTAGATGGCTCTCTCTCTCTCTCTCTCTCTCTCTCTCTCTCTCTCTCTCTCTCTCTCTCTCGTTTGATTGTCAATACAATGGTCTCTTGAAGATCCATATAATGTAACTCATTTTGCAGTGTGTTTGTTGGATCCGATGAACTTTGAGTTTATGATCAGATCTATGTTTTTATCCATGAAAGTTATTTGAGTCTTATTTGATCTCTTGTATGCACGATTGCTTATATCATCGTATTTCTTCTCCGATATATGGGTTTTGTTTGGCCAACTTGATCTATTTATCTTGCAATGGGAAGATGTTCTTTGTGATGGGTTCGATCTTACGGTGCTTGATCCCAGTGACGGAAGGGGAAACGACACGTATGTATCGTTGCTATTAAGGATAACAAGATGGGGTCTATTTCTACATAAATAGATCTTTTCTACATCATGTCATCGTTCTTATTGCATTACTCCATTTTTACATGAACTTAATACACTAGATGCATGCTGGATAGCGGTCGATGTGTGGAGTAATAGTAGTAGATGCAGGCAGGAGTCGGTCTACTAATCTTGGACGTGATGCCTATATAATGATCATTGCCTAGATATCGTCATGATTATTTGAAGTTCTATCAATTGCCCAACAGTAATTTTTTCCCCACCGTTTGCTATTTTTCTCAAGAGAAGCCACTACTGAAATCTACGGCCCCCGGGTCCCTTCTTTAATATATTTGCCTTTGCAATCTACTTTTATTTGCTTTTATTTTCAGTTCTATTAATCCAAAAACACAAAAATACCTTGCTTCAATTTTTAGTAATTTATTTTATCTCGCGTTCCCGCGAGATCTATTTATCCAATCTACTACAATTTTATATATCTTTTTACCAGTGAGGGATTGACAACCCCTCTCTTACGTGGGGTTGCAAGTATTTGTTGTTTGTGTGCAGGAGCTGTTTACATGGTGTTGCGTGGTTCTCCAACTGTTTTGATAACCTTGGACTCATAACTGAGGGAAATACATACTGTTGCTGTGCTGCATCATCCCTTCCTCTTTGGGGAAATACCGATGTAGTTCAAGCAAACATCAGTCTACAAAGCTCGACTTGTTGCCAAAGGTTTTTGACAATTTCAAGGAGTTGACTACAATGAAACTTTATCACCCGTAGCAATGCTTAAGTCTGTCCGAATCATGTTAGCAATTGCCGCTTTTTATGATTATGAAATCTGGCAAATGGACGTCAAAATTGCATTCCTTAATGGATTTTTAATAGAAGAGTTGTATATGATGCAACCAGAAGGTTTGGTCAGTCCTAAAGGTGCTAACAAAGTGTGAAAGCTCCAGTGATCCATCTATGGACTGGTGCAAGTATCTCAGAGTTGGAATATACACTTTGATGAGGTGATCAAAGCATATGATTTTATACAGACTTTCAGAGAAGCCTGTATTTAAAAGAAAGTGAGTGGGATCTCTATAGAATTTCTGGATAACATAAAAGGATACTTGAATAAAAGTATTTCAATAAAAGACCTCGGTGAAGCTGCTTATATATTAGGCATTAAGATCTATAGAGATAGATCAAGACGCTTAATAGGACTTTCACAAAGCACATACCTTGACAAAGTTTTGAAGAAGTTCAAAATAGATCAATCAAAGAAAGGGTTCTTGCCTGTGTTGCAAGGTGTAAAATTGAGTCAGACTCAATGCCCAGCCATTGCAGAATATAGAGAGAAAATGGAAGTCATTCCCTATGCCTCAGCCATAGGTTCTATCATGTATGCTATGTTGTGTACCAGACCTGATGTGTGCCTTGTCATAAGTCTGGTAGGAAGGTACCAAAGTAATCCAGGAGTGGATCACTGGACAGCGGTCAAGAATATCTTGAAGTACCTGAAAAGGACAAAGGATATGTTTCTCGTTTATGGAGGTGACAAAGAGCTCGTCGTAAATGGTTACGTTGATGCTAGTTTTGACATTGATCCAGATGAATCTAAGTCACAAACTGGATATGTATTTATTTTGAATGGTAGAGCTGTCAGTTGGTGCAGTTCCAAGCAAAGCATCGTGGCGGGATCTACGTGTGAAGCAGAGTACGTAGCTACTTTGGAAGTAGCAAATGAATGAATCTGGAGGAAGGAGTTCATATCTGATCTAGGTGTAATACCTAGTGCATCGGGTCCAATGAAACTCTTTTGTGACAATACTGAAGCAATTGCCTTAGCGAAGGAACCCAGATTTCACAAAATAATCAAACACATCAAGAGATGCTTCAACTCCATCGGTGATCAAGTCAAGGAGGGAGACATAGAGATTTGCAAAATACACACGGATATGAATATAGTAGACCCGTTGACTAAGCCTCTTCCATGAGCAAAACATGAGCAGCACCAAGACTCCATGGGTGTTAGAATCATTACAATGTAATCTAGATTATTGACTCTAGTGCAAGTGGGAGACTGAAGGAAATATGCCCTAGAGGCAATAATAAAGTTTTTATTTTATATTTCCTTATTTCATGATAAATGTTTATTATTCATGCTAAAATTGTATTAACCTGAAACTTGATACATGCGTGGATATATAGACAAAATACGTGTCCCTAGTAAGCCTCTACTAGACTAGCTCGTTGATCAAAGATGGTTAAGTTTCCTAACCATAGACATTTGTTGTCATTTGAATAAACGGGATCACGTCATTAGGAGAATGATGTGATGGACAAGATCCATTTGTTAGATGAGCATTATGATCGTATAGTTTTATTACTATTGCTTTCTTCATGTCAAATACATATTCCTTCGACTATGAGATTATGCAACTCCCAGATACCGGAGGAATACCGTGTGTGCTATCAAACGTCACAACGTAACTGGGTGATTATAAAGATGCTCTACAGGTATCTCCAAAGGTGTTTGTTGGGTTGGCATAGATCGAGATTAGGATTTGTCACTCCGAGTATCGAAGACATATCTCTGGGCCCTCTCGGTAATACACATCATAAGAAGCCTTACAAGAAAAGTGACTAATGAGTTAGTTGCAGAATGATGTATTATGGAATGAGTAAAGAGACTTGCTGGTAATGAGATTGAACTAGGTATGAATATACCGACGATCGAATCTCGGGAAAGTAACATACTGATGACAAAGGGAATAGTGTATGTTGTCATAACGGTTCGACTGATAAAGATCTTGATAGAATATGTGGGAGCCAATATAAGCATCCAGGTTCCTCTATTGGTTATTGACCGAAGAGGTGTCTCATTGATGTCTACATAGTTCTTGAACCCGTAGGTTCCACATGCTTAACGTTCGATGACGATATTGTATTATATGAGTTATGTGATTTGGTGACCAAATGTTGTTCAGAGGCCGGGATGAGATCACGGACATGACGAGGATTCTCGAAATGGTCAAGAGGTAAAGATCGATATATAGGATGATAGTATTCGGACACCGGAAATGTTCCGGAGGGTACCGAGTACATATCAGATACCGGAGAGGTTACCGGAAACCCCAGGGAGAAGATATGGACCATATGGGCCATAAGAGGGGAGCACACCAGCCCACAAGAGGTGTCGCGCGCACCCTATGGAATGAGGCTGAATAGGAGAAGGAGAAGAGGGGGTTCGCCCCCCCCCCCCCTTCCTTCTCTCTTTCCCATTCCCTTTTCTTCTCTGGCAATTAAGGAAGGGGGGGCCGAATTGGGGAAGACCCCAAGTAGGATTCGGCCAACTTGGGGCGCCCCTTGGCTGCCTCTCCTCCCCTCCAACCTATATATATGTGGGGAGGGGGGCGCCTAGAACACACAACATCTACTGTTAGCCGTGCGGTGCCCCCCCTTCACAGTTTACACCCCCCGTCATATTCTCGCGGTGCTTCGGCGAAGCCCTGCACGGATCACATCACCATCACCGTCACCACGCCGTCATGCTGACAGAAGTCATCTAATTCCTCGGCATCTTGCTGGATCAAGAGGATGAGGGCCATCATCGAGCTGAACCTGTGCAGAACTCGGAGGTGTCGTACGTTCGGTACTTGATTGGTCGTAGCTAGAAGAAGTTCGACTACATCAACCCCGTTGTCAAATGCTTCCACTTTCGGTCTACGAGGGTACGTAGACACACTCTCCCCCTCTCATTGCTATGTATATCCTAGATAGATCTTACATGAGCGTAGGATTTTTTTTGAAATTTCATGCTACGTTCCCGCACGAGGTCAAAGAGCAGATGATAAAAGCCAAGTAGATCTAATATACTTGGTCACCTGCTTAGCTTTATCTACTCCCTCGCTTCTTTTCAGTTGCTACAGAATGTGTGCAATCAAGCTTCTCAAGCTGTGGCCACTAACATAAGCAAACGATAAATTCGTCACCGGATTTGTCATGAACAATACTGTGCACAAGATATGGGATGGGATAAAAATAACATACACATAATTATACATTTATATATGTGTGTTTGCAGCTTAACCAGCATATGATTAATAAGCGTGGTTAAAGATAAAATGGAATATCTAACTTGACCAAAACCAAGGGAAAAAATAAACAGAGAAACTTTGCAATATGAGTCACCTAGTGATATACCAAATATTAGGTTGCAAGATGACGTTGCAGTTAACAGATTGTGTGAATGAGGAAGAAATCGAGGTGCGTCATTCCAAGCAGGAATGCACCTAATACACCACTATTATATGTAGCAGCCCCTGTTATCATCTCTTCTATAAGATATTTACTCGGTCAAAATGTTCTCAAAATCGTTAGTGACATTAATCCACGCACGCATAAACAGTGACGATAGAGAGCACAATTCATGTGTTCTTATTAAGAGTAGTTAACATCCTCTCGCTAATAGGTTGATCATGATCATTTCAATGGTAAATCTAACAATCTAGTCGGCCTTTGTTGAGTAGGCTCATGACACACCTCATATGCCTCTTTTCTCAGAGTAAACAGTACACCCAATAACTGGGCTGGGTGGCCACTCATAAACTGATTAATTTCTTGGAGGGGTGTGTGTAGTTTTGATACAGAAAATATGTTTCCACCAGAAAATAAAGTGCTTTTAGAAAGAAAAAGAAAACAGGCCCCAACATCATCCTCGCGGAAAACACGAGAGGCGATCTTTGCCGACGGTAGGAAGCAACAGGGTGTAGAAGTGTTGTTGGCACGGGGGTAACGACGTGCGTCATGGCAGGTGTTTGTGGAGAAACTATCATCATCGGTGAAGCCAAGCCCTAATCCTTACCTAATGTTCTCGACCCGTCATGTTGGATCTGGTAGCCCGAGTCCCCTTGGTGAGGTGTGGGGGACGGTCCAAGCAAAAGCTCGGCGCCTCAAAGCTGGTGGCAGCGATGTCTTGGTAGTCAACTCCCTCTTGGGGTCATCCCCATGGCTCTCCTGCCCTCCAGTTCAGGGTGAAAACCCTTGTCCGCCCCGATGAACGAGTTGGTGGCGTGGCATTGCGTCGTGACCCTCTTGGGGGAGTCTTCGGTGTGTGCAGTTGTCTTTTCAGTCGCGGTTGCGTGTTCCGAATTGTATGGCGATCCAACCAGCCCTACCTCAACTCCGGTGACTCACGTTGTTTCTCGCATCTATCTTGTATGTACAACAATGGCCTCCTTTCACCATGTCTGCTTGCTAGTACGTACAACTCTCCTTGGTTTAGGCAGAGGGTCCTCTCCGACAATAGTTGGGTGGTGACGGTGTGGAGAAGTTCAGTGTTTTTTCCAGGTCGCGTCTGGTTGAATGTCATCGGTGGTCCTGGTTGAGTCTTGAGGTGGTCCAGCCTTTCCTCTGCTTCCTCTTGGTGGCATGCTTGAGGCGTCTAATTGTGCACTTCCGATTCTTCGTAGCATGTTTGGTTTCTTTGGTCGTGCTTTCTTTGATCATCTTGGATGGCGATTTCCTCAACACGATGTACGTTCAGCCATTGGACTTTATTTTTGAAGCGAGGCAATGTCCGCTTTGTGATAAAGTGCTTCTATGACAATATTATTAGAAAGAAATGACTCAAATAATAATCTGTTTTGGGGGGTTTAGGTAATAATCACTCATTTTGTATATTTTGGCGTGTTCTCTATATGTATGTTGGAGCAGATTTTTAGAACCTGGTCTCCGGTATGCCCGTTGTCTAAAACATAGTAAAAATCATATATATTTTGAGTTCTCAAGTTAAGAAAAACAAAAGTAATGCTCGTAAGTTTTTTGATTAAACGAGCCACCTCATCAATTTCCATTAAACAAGCCATCTATCGAACTTACAAGAGTTTTGAACAAAAAGGAAGCTAAACATTACATTCAGGAACCGTAAATTTCTTATTGCATGCACCAGAAAACGGGAGACCAGAACAACGACTCCGGGAAGCAAATTTTGCACATTCAACATTCACATTTCAATACTGAGCACAATCGGGCTCCAACCATCGCATGCTTCACATGTATTGCATGATAGTCATAGGTGTTCAACCCTACCATCAAACATATATTGAATTACCTGATAATAATATATTATTTCTTTTTTTAACTAATCATCTATTGTTTCGGAACAAGGGAAAAGAACCAAATTTTTTGATTTGTTATGAGAAATACAACACATTAAAACCCAAAAAGCATATGAGACCATATCATTGTGAAAAAAATGATATTGTCAATTATTCAGAAGATATAAATACATTCACTGATTACAGACACAAAATAGCATGGGGTTAATTATCCTTTTGCCCTCAGTAGTGTCCATGTGCTCAGTTTTGTCCTCAGATGCAAATTGTCCTCAGTTTTGCCCCTAGTCCGAGCACAACAACTACGACGAGGCCAAACGGCCATATTTGAGTCCATTCCGTCCGCCGGTGTTAGTAGTTGTGGGTCCGGAGCTTACACGTGGGACCGCGTGGATGTGGGTCCAGAGCTGACATGTAGGCCCGTGCAACTAAATCCCCAAATCATTCTAGCTCACACCCATCCGCCCGGCCGGCTGTCCTGCGCCGCCGCCACCGCCACCTGCGCCGCGGCCAGCACCTGCCCCGCCACCAGCTGCATGGCCTGCTCCGGCGCTACCTCCCTGCGCCTACGCTCCACGGCTCATTGTGACGCCCACCACCTTCCTGCAACGCCACGGGTGGGGCGCCCGACACCTGCTCGATTCGCGGCGCGGCTTCCTTCCGTGCGCCCGGCCGGAGCGCTCAAAGGTGGGGGGCTGCTGGAGCTATTTGAACTAGGAGGAAGAACCCTAGGGCGAAATGGTGAGGAGCGGCGACCCCGGAGTATTTGGCGAGGCAGGCATCGGGCCGGAGATCCGCCGCGTCCACGACTGGGTTCTCGAGGGATAAGTCTTGCCTCTTGTTTAGATTGAGCTTAGTTGTGCATTTGAACACTTGATTCGAGTAGGTTTGCCCAATTAGTGTGCTGATTGTGTCTCTGTTTTTCGCCGGTTAGGATGGAGTTGCGGTTTGCTTTCATGGTGCACATTAGAAGGGACCGGTACATGTTCGATGCAAACGATAAGAAGAAATACCAAGGAGGTTTTGATTATCGGTTGCCAATGGCTAGTAATTGGAGTTTCAGACAATTTGGGGAGGTAATTTGTAGTCAATATCCTTGGGGTTTGCTTGATGAAGTGGTATACAAATACTATGATGGGGAAAAGAATTGGGTGACAGTTAGTAATGATGAAGAGCTAGCTACCATGTTTGTTAGGCATAAAGAGAAAGATAATTTTCATGTGAGGCTGCAAGTTGATGTGCTTGAGCAGGCATTTGGACCTAGGATGGCGGGTGCAACATCTCGGGGAGAATCAAGTCGTCGTAATGGCATCTCTAGCCAGAACAGTTCAGTTGGTGCCCGACGACGTGGTGGCTCGACAAGTGTGGGCAACAGCAGTAGGGTCCCCCTTGAAGTGGAGCCTGATGGCTACAATTCTGGGGTTGATGAAGAGAAGTTATATTCTGATGTTATTCAGAATTTACGACGGGCACCTCGGGCTGAAAACCAAGATGAGGCTCAGAATGCAGTCCGTGTGGATGATGACGCGATGACTGAGGACGAAGACCTTGCAGCTGTTGAATGGGACCCTTTGAACCCTCAAATGGAAGAAGGTACAGTTTTTGCATCCATGAATGAGTGTAGAAATGCACTTGTGACATACTGCATCAAGGTAGAACGTACTTTCAAAGTTGACAAGAGCGATCAAGTACGTTACAGAGTGCACTGTCCGACTGAGGGTTGTCCATGGAGGTTGCTTGCATCTAAAATGCGGAATAGCACTAATGTTCAGGTCAAAGTGAACCCTTTTAAGCACACATGCCAGGAATCAACCCTTAGGAAGGATACAATCAGTAGAGCCAAGTCAAGATGGGTGGCAGAAGAAGTAAAAAAGTGGGTGAAAGAAAACCAGCAAGTGGGTCCAAAGGAATTGCAGAAGAACATCAAAGATAAGTTCAAGATAGATTTACCATACATGAGGTTGTTCAATGGTAAACAACATGCTATGGATTCTATTTACGGTAACTGGCAGGAAAGTTTTCAATTGTTGTATTCATTCAAAGGTGAAGTGGAGAGGACAAGCCCAGGTAGTATTGTAGATATTGATCACCACACCGTGGAGTACACATTCAGGGGAGTGACAAAGACCAAGGAATGCTTTAGAAGGGTTTTTGTCTGCTTTGAGGCTTATTGCCGGGGTTTTTTGGCAGGCTGCAGGCCTTATTTGGCTATTGATGCCACTTTTCTCACAGGGAGGTTTAAAGGACAGTTAGAAGCAGCTTGTGCAGTTGATGCACATAGTTTTGTATTTCCAGTTGCCTATGGTGTGCTGGAGACAGAGTCTGAGGAGAGCTGGACTTGGTTTTTGCATAATCTCCGTCGGGCTATTGCACATCCCAATGGGTTGGTCATTCATACAGATGCCTGCAAAGGTTTAGAAGTGGCTGTGGACAATGTGTTCCCTGGAGTAGAGCATAGGGAATGCATGCGTCACCTTGCTGCAAATTTCATGAAGAAATTCAAAGGAAAGGTGTATACCGACAATTTATGGCCAGCATCTTTGACATGCAGTGTGAAGAAGCACAACTACCACTTGAGGTAGTTATACATGAATCCCAAAGTGAAAGAATACTTGGAAACACACCACTCCAAGTTATGGGCCAGAAGCCAATTCAGTGAAGTGAGCAAAGTTGACTATGTGCACAATAATCTAGCAGAGTCTTTCAACTCAACGATCCGGAAACTAAAGGGTCATTATGTGGTGGATTTGCTTGATAGGATAAGGATAGAATACATGCAGAAATTTCATTATCGTGCAGGAATAGCCGAGGCAAAATTCATGGGCCACATTATCATCCCTGCCGTGATGAATGAACTGAAGCAGAAGACAACAGGCTTGGAAATGAACATGACGCTTTGCTCGGGTACCACAGTAGAGATATCATATTTGGATAAAGAGAAGAGGGAATGGAGATATCCAGTGGATTTAGAAGCTAGAACTTGCAGTTGTAGGCAATGGCAGATAACTGGGTTGCCATGCATTCATGGCTTGTTTTTCATCACTTCTCTCCCAGGTCCAGCAGGGAACATACAACAGTATGTGCATGATTACTACTCTGTTGCAAGGTTCAAAGCCACATATGCTTATGCCTTGCCTGCTATGGAGGGAAAACAACAATGTGACATGGTGGACCCTGGATTCAAGCTTTGCGCTCCAGTTCTGAAGAGAGCAGCAGGTAGACCAAGGAAGAGTCGAATCAGACCTTGCAGCGAAGGAGCTGGACTTGGAGCGAGGAAGCGTAAGTGCACAAGATGTGGTGGGTCTGGTCATTTTGGTAAGTATTGTGATAACACAGTAGATCCAGCGTTCGGAGAGAGTTTCGATGAAGGCTTCGATGAAAATGTTGGTCAGCAGTCGGTTGCCTCAACAGATGATGAAAATGATGGTCAACAGCCGGTTGCATCAGATGAGGATTTTGACGAGGTTCCAAATGATGATGGTCAACAGCCGCATGATTTTGACGATGATCCAAAATATCCTCCAAATAATGATTCAAGTGAGGCTCCAAATGGTGATCCAAGTGAGGCTCTAAATGGTGATCATTGTGATCCAAGTGAGGCTCCAAATGATGATCCAAGTGAGGCTACAAATGGTGATCCAAGTGAGGCTCTAAATGGTGATCATGGTGATCCAAGTGAGGCTCCAAATGGTGACCAACCTTCTGTTGTTGTGAGTTCTGCTAGGTATGTAAATCTTGCAAGGGTCAAATACTACTGTACATCTATCACTTGACACGTTCTCATTATCGTTTATGTTTGGACCCTTTATGTTTTGCACAGCTCTATGGTAGGTTTGAAGAAGACGCGCAAGGTACCGACAACCAAGAGAAAAAGAGAAGAAACAATGAGCACAAGGTGCATGAGGAGCAAAGTGATGGCAAGAAGCTCAAGGAACAGACAGAAGCCCCAACGCTATCTATGAACAATTATGAAACATTATGAATAAGGAATGATGTTGTATTATGAAACATTTATCACTTGACATGTTGTATTTCTGTTGGATGATGTTGGACCTATGTTAGAAGTATGTTTGACATGATGTTTAAATATCTGTTGGATGATGTCTGAATGAGCACATGGTTTTTCCTTTTTTTGATTTTTTTGAATTTTGTTTTGCTCATTTAAATTCTGGTCAAACCTAACTTTGACCAAGATTTAAGCAAGTCTAAAACATCAAAATGAAAAACTAAGCCTGGATACTTCTTAGTCAATCCAAAATGAAGTTGTGGTGAGGTTTTTGAAATTTTCATGAAAAATGTGCTAAAAAGAGGGGTCCAAAGGTAGGGTAAACGGTCTTATTTCTAAGCAAGGTTTTTTTCGACCTTATCTAAATCAGCCAAATAACTTTCCTACACATATATTCTATATGTACAGACTATGTGCGCTAGTTTTTCCATTTTTTGATTTTTTTTAAATTTGTTTTGCTCATTTGAATTCTGGTCAAACTTAACTTTGACCAAGATTTAAACAAGTGTAAAATATCAAAATGAAAAACTAAGCCTGGATCCTTAGTCATTCCAAAATGAAGCTGTGGTGAGTTTTTTGAAATTTTCATGTTCATTTCCCCTAAACACTTCTCTTCACTTCATACAAGAGAGTTTGAGATACTCGAGATATCATACAATACACATGAACTTATCATTTAAATGTATGTAAAGCTTGTTTATCAACTTAAATCGTTAGTATATGACATAAGAAGACTATGTGCGTAGGTTTTCATTTATCTGATTTTTATTTAATTTATTATGCTCATTTGAAATCTGGTCAAACATAGCTTTGACTGCTCCAAACCCCTCCCAAACCCCGCTAACCCTAGCGCTGAATAAGGACCGTTCATCTAACCCTAGCGGCGATCAAGGGCCATCGATCTAACCCTTCTAGAAGGAATCTGCGGGGAGGAGGGGGGCGATCCGCGAGATGCAATCTGATTGGCTGGGAGATTGTTTTTTAAACAAATATCGGGCGCGCTGGATGGACCGTTGGGCTGTCTCGTTGTCTGGGCCTAAGACCGCAGTAAATAGCCCGTCTCAGCCTTTCCAGGCCTTGCATGCATGGAGGCGGCTACGTGGGTTTGCGCATGCGTGGGAGGCGGCGACGTGCATGCATGCGAGTGAGGCGAGCGAGGCGCGCTAGGCGAGCTAGGCTAGCGAGGCGAGCTAGGTGGTTCAGGGCAGTGGTTTAGGGCAGCGATTCACATGCACTGCCCGGTCAAAGGTGCACCGTTTTCGTGCAAAAATTGAAGTGTGCAAAACGTAACGGATACACACACGCGTCCGGATTCACACACGCACCGTTCTCATCCTTTCTCTCTTCCTCTGCCACCCACAGGCCTATAAATGGGGTGCCTCTCTTCCTCTCCCACCCACAAGCCAGATCCGATCCTCTCCAACTTCAAACACCCAAGCGACCGAGCCCTCCCCAAGCGAGACCAAGTGAAGAAGATGCAGTTCAACGGGCCAACCTTCAGCCGTCCACCTGTGGTGCCGGAGCTGCGCTACCCACCGGGCGTGCTCGTGGAGAGGGAGCTCCGTGTGTGGGCTATTTCAAGGTGGAGGGGTTCCGTCGAACTCACCCGCGCCTTCCTCAGAGCCAGCTATGCCCACCTCCCACGGGGCTCGCCGAGGATGTTCACCCTCAACGAGGTTCGTGACCGCGACGACATCCTCCTACTGCTCACGGTCACCTTCACCAACCCATTTGACGCGCGCGAGCTCCTCGGCCAAGTCTTTTGGTGCGGCTGCGAGGCCATCTTCTTCACCATCTACAACATCTACACCAACTACGAGCGCATCTTCCCCGCTCCAGGCTAGATGCACTCCCTTCCCTACAACGACGAGGAGGAGGTGTGAAGATGAAGACGGTGTTGAAGGGGCGCGCGCGGCCAAGGTGGAAGAAGGAGGTCAAGATGAAGATGTTCAAGCCCGGAGTCAAGCTCGTCATGTTTGGTTTTTTATTTTGTTGCTTTTCCATGTCGTGTCATGTTGTGTCATGTTTCGTCATGTGTCCGTGAACTGTCCGTGAACTTATCTAAGTTATTGTAATGGTACGGTGTGTTCCATCTTATTATGTGTGTTAAAAAATGTCCGTGTCCAAACTTATCATTTCTTCCCTAAACAAGTCATGAAGTTCGAGAACTTGTGGTTTTCGGAGGGGGTGAGAAGCCCTCTGTTTCATTCAAACAAAAAGTCATGAACTAACATGCAAATTTATTCCCTTTAAATCCTAAACCAAGTGCCACTCTAACCCTAAACCAAGTGCCACTCTGACCAAAATCATGTGGTAGTGCAGCATACATTTTCAACCTTCCAACCCTCCAAAATTTAAGTGCAAAACAAAGGAAAATCACTCTCACGCGTGTGCAAACATTCACGGTCTCACTATTTTTTTTAAAAAAATTCACAGTCTCACTATGTATACCTTCCTTCCCTACCCATGTCAAAGTCTTGCCATCTATCCTAGCGGTTACCAGCGCAGCCCTAAACACCCCAAAACCACGCGGTCCTGGGTTCGAGTCCCTAGCCGCACCAATTTTTTGTGCATTTTCCACCCCTTCATTTTTTAGACATATTATGTTTTTCTCAATGTAATGCCCTTAAAAAATGTTCATTTATTTTGGCACCTGGCGTAAACCTCTACCAGAGCTGAGGCACATTTTCCATGACCTTTTGGTCTTTGATTTAAATCACGGTGTATTTGAATTGGATTAATTAACAGCTCCAAAAAATTTCTAACCTTAATTGTTTGGCTCCGGAATAATTCAATTAGATTCCACAAAAAGTTTCAGCATTATGATTTACTGCCTAAATTAAATCAGAATAGAAAACAGAAAAATAAGCAAGAAAACCCCTGAATGGGCCTAATTGGATGCAGTTGGCCCATTAGTCTAGCCTGCACTTGGCTCTACGCTCTGAATTTGGCCCAAGAACAACCTTTTTTTTGGACAGAAAGGCAGAGCAGAGAGCTGCATTTCATTGATCAAAAGTTTCTGAATTCCTAATTTCTTCTTTTTTTTCCAACATATTTAAATGTTGGTCACTTCTTATCTTTTTGTTTCAACATTTAAACAACTTTAAACAACATTTAAACTAGGTGAATTTCTCAAACAATTTCAAGATTACAAATTCCTTCATAATTCATGTCTTTCCATATATTTTCAATATTACAACCAGTGCGATTACCATACCTACAAATGCCCAAAAGTATTTGCAAATGGGTATTGGTAGTGCTTGATCTTCAAGCTTCCTAACCTTCTTCTTCAACATCCTAAGCTCACTAGCTAGCTCTCTGTCAGTGCGTGCTTCGCCATCCATCTCTTCTTCCGGAGCTCGTGGTGTGGCCACTGCCGTTCGTGGCAGCATGCGCAACCATTCTTCATGCTCTTCTTGCAGTTCATTCATCAGAGTCTTGGCCAGAGCATCGACCCAAAGAAAGAAGCATGTCACCTGCATGAACACCAAACAGATCAACCCATTGCTCAAACATCCCGACGACGAAAATGGTGCAATTGCCCCGATTCTTACCCCATTCTCGCTGCACACATAGAACGGACGATTCTGGTTCCTCGGTGTCTAAGAAACCCTTCGATCAACGCCCGCCCGGCACCGCGGACAGATGAAGACAGGCATGTCCACACGCGCCCGGCTCTGCATCCGCGAGGTGGCGCGGGAGCTTGAGGAAGACATGGAGCTCGGAGCTGAAGGGGATCTCAACGCCGCCGCGCCCTCCACTGCTAGCTTCCCACCGCCGCGCCCTCCACAGCTAGCTTCCCGCCGCCGTGCTCTCTCTCTCTCCCCGTGGTCACCGCCGTGCTCTCTCTCTCTCCCCGTGGTCACCGCCGTGCTCTCTGTCGCCGTGGTCACCGCCACTGTCGCCCCGCTTATATAGCACACCCGCCAACGGCTCTCTGCTCAACGGCTCTTTGCTGGGTCCCACATGCCACGCGTGCAACGGTCTGAATAAAATTGGCCGTTTCTGCCGCCTGGTCCCACCTGTAAGGGCCGAGTCAAAAGGTTGACCTGACGGAGACGGCAGAGTTCACGGAACGAGTCGGTGCGCACGGACTAGGGGCAAAACTGAGCACAATTCGCATCTGAGGGCAAAACTGAGCACATGGACACCACTGAGGGCAAAAGGATAATTAACCCAATAGCATGACATATGCTCCATTTATTTTATAGATTTGGATGCATATCTAGGAACACAACCATGTCCGTAATTTGTGCACTGGTCTTCCGGGTAATCAACAAAAGGTTTGACTTAGTAGTGGTTGTTCTCCCAGAATTGAGCCTGGAGATAGTCTATTGTATTCTTTTCCACCTGAAATGCCTTGGCAAGAACATCATCTGATATTGGTGGCATTGACCCAAACACTGCATTGGCAATCGTGATAGCGCCTGGGTTCTGGCTGCTGAGCGCGGCAATTGCAACAGCGGGGTTTTGGGGGTTGGGGTTGAATTGGAAGTGAATGAGCCCCACGGGGAAGACAAACACATCACCTTTGTTGAGCACCTTGGAGAGGAACTTGTTTCTGTTGGGGGCGGGCTGGTTAGATGTGACAAAGCCAACGTACAATGTCCCCTCGAGCACCGTGAGGATCTCGGTGGCGCGAGGGTGTGTATGTGGTGGGTTTTGACCCAATGGAGCATAGTCGATGCGCGCAATTGAGATGCCGAGGGTGTTGAGTCCAGCAATCTGCATGACGTTGATCAAAGTGACGTTTGATCCCACCTTGTTGGTCACCCTAGGCTTGTCGAGGTTGGCTGCCTTGAAGAAGTCGTCTGTGTTAACTTCCATCGGGTTCTTGCAAACAAACCCATTGACATCCACTGGTGCATAGAGAAGATGTAACATGTAAGCTCGTATCTTACAAAGTTGTTTCAGCTTGTATACATATAATCTCCAGAAATTCACTTTTCCACATGTATTTGGTGTGAACATGATGATAACCCAGATAGTACCTGGTGAATGCAAGTCGGCGATACAAAAGTCCTGGAGTGGGCTAGGGTCGGAGGCAGTGGCCTGCCATGAGACCAACGCAAGAAGAGCAGCAAGGAGCAGGAAGTAAAAGGTGGATGCCATCTGACTTTTTCTCTCTCTTATGGTTGGGGCGTGCGTGATGGTTTGAACATGCAGGGGATGTATGAGTTTATATAGGTGCAACGAGCACCGCCTGAACTTGTGAGCAACAATAGACTTATTCAAGTGGAACCGACCAACCGATTGAACTGGTCTCTTGCTGCTAATTAATCTATTTTCATAAATTTTACAGGTTCCCTTTTAAGACACGTTTAATTAGATATCAAATTAGCTTGCGTTTCAGTCATACTATCATATACTTGGTCATAGTCTGAACTGGTGCGCAGGAACTACGTCAGAGAGCAGTTAATGAAAGCCAAGTCTACAAAGTCACCTACTCATGCGTGGGCCTCTAAAGTCATATAGAGTGACTACTACTCATGTTCTTTACAGAAGTTGATATAGGATGCGTGCAATTGAGCTTTTCAAACTATGAAATTGTGGATTTGTCATATAGACTATTTGTCATGGAATCCAGAAGCATAAGCATAAGACGACACAGTATTTTTAGTTTTTTTTTTTTGCGGGGCATAAGACGACACAGTAGTAGCGGATTGTGTCAACATGAAAGAAATCGAGGCACGCATGAACCAACATAATACACCTGTTATTTTGTAGCAGCCCCTGTTACCATCACGTCAATCAATTTTTTATTTAGAAAAGGAGGATATCCCAGTCAATCAGATATTTACTTGGTTATAAATTTCTCTCGCAGTTGTCGAGTTCTTGCTGGAAGAAGCAACGGGCGTGCCTAACCAAAAGGTGAGCTGACACAGGGCTATGACGATAGAGCTGAGCAGGAAGTTTTCATATGATCTTAGTAAGAGTGGTTAGTTTCCTCTTTGCTACGATTTAATCATGACCAGCTCATTGCATATATAACTCTAACAATCTAGATAGGCCTTCCTGACTAGGCGTTCATGACACCAGACCTCACCTGCTTCTTTTTCCTAAAGCCTATGTCAGTTTTCTGATGATCTCGCGTGAACGGCTCGGTATACGTCCGATGGCGAGCACGGATCTTGGAGCAGGGCTGGTCGCGACATCACGATACTGGAATCGTTCGGCCCCTATACGAACAGCACAAACGTGTTTTTTTACCGCACCGACCCTCACCTATTCGTCTGTCCTCTCATTGCTCTCATCCATTCGCGCGCGAGAGAGCTGCCACTACTGAAAAAATCACCGTTACCGAGTTCTTTTATCTTTGCCGAGTACGAGAACACGGGATCACGGCAAAAGACATCTAAGCCGAGTACAGGTCTCGGCAGACACTAGAACATGGCACATGGGTAGCTCTGCCGAGCCCCGCCTGTAAGACACTCGGCAAACATAAAGGCACTCGGCTTATGCACAGTATGCCGAGAGCCCTGTAGAAGGAACCGGCAAATATGAGCCACATGGCACGGCCATTTGCAGCTGATGGCCCCGTGATGGTGGGCAGCTTTTGCCGAGATCCCCGACGAAAGGTACTCAGCAATCTATGTGGTACATAAACCTACCAAACCCTAGCGGCAACTCCCATTCTATTCTCGATCGGAGGCAGGCCGCCGCTCGTCCCGGCATTGTTCCGTTGCCGCCGCCGGCCCTCCCCTCCGCCGCAGGCCCTATACGTACCCACCGGCCGCCGCCGTGCTAGCCAACAATCGGACTCGACATCGACCGAGGCCCTTCGCACCCTCATCGCCGCACGGCTCTGGCCCCAAGCTTGCCGTTGGCCGCCACGACAACCTCATCGTCGACACAATTTCCTGACAACCCCTCCCACTTCGATGCCAACAACCCCAAGGCGAGCTAGCTATATAGGGCGGCCTCCCCCTTTTTTGCTATTTGTCTCAATATTTTTCTACATATCAAAAATCAATATATACATATGTCATGACACGATGGATATGGATTATATA
>NC_057804.1:660431907-660455557 GCF_018294505.1 Triticum aestivum
CACACACACACACTGTATGAAAAGTTTGGATAGTTTCCCGCAAAAAAAAGAATACCTTTTGATGGATATATTTAGATTATATATGGATGTTTATGAATATATGTTGTGTGGACGAATTGTGGACGACAGGGCATGTCACCTCGTCCATTCATGTCATCAAAGTGCAGTGGATGGCAGGATTTGGCATCGTCTAGCTGTCGTGCACACTCGATCGTCTGCACAGCAGTTCCGTTTATTTTTTTTGTTTGTAAATGAATGCAATGCACGTATAGTATGAGAGAATATGTATGCAATTTTATATATGCATCTATGGATTGAATGCAATATGCATGTAGGTTTATGAATATGATCGTTATATTTTCTTAATGTGTGGATCGATATGCGTGAAAATATTTGAAAATGCTTTATTTTTGGTGATTGATGATTAAAGACATGTTTGTATTGTTTGTGCAATTTCCTAAATGTTGCAATATGCATTCAAGTGGATCATCGTTCAATACCGATCTGCTCGTTGAGGGCTGCTGATTCAACTATCTTTTATAAACTATACAAGCTCCCTTTTAAGACACGTTTTCCCTTCAAAGAAGCAATGCAGCGTATACAGCCATATAAAGCTACTCTATGGTGATGTGTACAGCTGAGTAGTAATTGTGATGGTTTCTCGATTGCATCCGAGTCACCACAATGCATGGAGGGCTGATTCCAGGAAAATCAACCACCCATCACTATTAAGGAAAAGGTTTTTAAGACTAGAAGCATCCAGCAGTAGTTTAATTAGATATCATATACTTGGTCATTGTTGGAACCAGTGCGCACCCAACTAGTCAAAGAGCAGTTGAGAAAAGCCAAGTCATGTAAGGCAATTAATGGGGCTGCATGCATCATTCTGATGCAGAGACCGGAGTGATTCTGCTTTTCTAAAAAAATGTAAGGCAATTAATCATTTTCGAGCTCGATGCCGACATAGAAAAAGTTACCTACTCACGCGTGTACTTGATTCACGGGTGCATGACTTCTAAAGACTTATATAGTGACTACTACGCCTGTTCTTTCCACTAGTTGATATAGAATCATGTGTGCTACCCAGCTTTTCAAACTACGAAATTATATATTTGCGAATAGATTTGTCATGAAACCCAGCAACATAAGACGACAGAGTAGTTAGCTGATTTGTAGCAGCCCATGTACGTTATCATCATGTCAGTCAGATATTTACTTGGACAGATGTCTCTCGAAGTGGTTGAGTACTTGCGGGAAGAAGCGACAACATTAATGGACGAAACCCCACACCAAAAGGAGAGCCGATACAAATGCCATGACGATGGAGAGCAGGAAGTTTTCATATGATCTTAGCAAGACTAGTTAACATCTTCCAAAGAGTTTTATCACGCATGACCAGTTCAGTGTATAAATCTAACAATCTGGTTAGCCTTCCTGACTAGGTTCATGGCACCAGACCTCACCTGCTTCTTTTGCTAGAGTAAATAGTGCATCCAATGACTAGACTAGGCCAGGCGGCCAGTCGTAAACAGATTAATTTCTTGGAGGTGTGTGTTGGCAGTTTTAATTGCTTCTATCACAAGCTTCTTACAAAGAAACAACTCAAATAATAATTGTTTTTTGGGACTCTGACATCTACAATAGTTTTGCTGGGCAACGATCAATCAAACTTATAAGAGTTTTGAACCAAAAGAAAGCTAAAATAAAGCATCCAGGAAAAATAAAACTATCATCAACCAAAACAGCAAGTTTCGTAGCAAAGGAAACGTAAACTGCTTCTTTCATGCACCAGCAAGACAGGCCACAAGAATGATTCTAGGAAGCAAGTTTTGCACATTCAACTTGCACATTGCAACCTCTGAGCACATTAGCATATAATTATATAATCATCTATTCGCTTCTGATTAATTTTTTGTATAAACTTCTCAATTTTGTTTTAATATGCCTAAGCGTTACTGCATCATCTGATGTACGGCTGAGTAGAAATTAGGATCATTTATCCATCTCACCCAAGTCGTCACAATGCATGCAAGGCTGGGTCCATGAAAAGTCACCAACCATCACCATAGTTTATTAGATATCACATACTTGGTCATGGTGAGAACAGGTGCGCACGAGGTCAAAGAGCAGTGTTTTCTACCTAGACAAAGTCATCTGCTTAGATTTATCCACTCTCCATTGTTTTAATTTGCTACAGAATGCGTGCAACCAAGCTTTTCAAGCAGTGGCCACTAACATAATCAAACTATATATTTGTCACCGGATTTGTCATGAACAATACTGTGCACAACATATGGCATGGGATAAAAAGAACATACACGTACTTATACATTTATAGACGTGTGTTAGCAGCTTAACCTACATATGATTAAAAAGCATGGTTGGAGATATAATGGAATATCTTACCATCCTCCAAGAAAAAATAAACAGAGCAACTATGCAATATGAGTAACCTAGTTATATATATAAAAAAATAGGTTGCAAGTTGACGCGGCAGTTAACGGATTGTGTCAATGAGGAAGAATCGACGCACGCATAAACAATGATGATAGAGAGCAGAAACAATTCATGTGATCTTAGTAAGAGTAGTGAACAATGTCTTGCTAAGAGTTTGATCATGACCATTTAGTTCAGAAATCTGACAATCTAGTCGGCCTTTCTGACTGGGCTCATGACACACCCCACCTGCCTCTTTTGATAGAGTAAACAGTACATCCAATGACTAGGCCGGATGGCCACTCATTAACTAATTATTTCTTTGAGATGCGTGTTGGTAGTTTTTATACAGAAAAGATGTATCCATCAGACAAATAAAATGCATCCAAAAAGAAGAAGATAGGCCCCAACATCATTCTCGTGGATGACATCAGACGCTCTCTCTGTGCCGGCCCTAGACCCACACACTCTCGGACTCCCTGGTAACCATCGATCGGCACCACGCCGAGAAAAGCCCCAGGCGATGGTATGTGGCAGTGGAATGTCCCTTCTGTCCGCTCCACTCCATCGTCTCCGTGGGCAAACCTATCACCTCACACGACCGCCGCTGCTATCCCCAGCCTCCGGACGTGAGCCACTGACCTGAGATTTCTTGGCATGTCTAGTGGGGTCATGGTTCACTTGGTTCGTGCATGGATCGGGGAACTTTGCCTGGAGCCGGTGCTCTCCCAGATCAGGCAGCAACGTGGTCGTTGACCTATGAGGGTGATTGCAGTCATGCAGGATGTGGCTTTCCATCGCCTCTCATTGGTGAGGTTCCATCGCAGGTGAGATCCAACCTGCCCCCACCTGGAATGATCAGGTGGGTTCATCGGTGGTCTTAGGCCCGACCGGATCTGGACATGGTTGTGGAATTGGGCCAGGTCGAGCCTCACTAGGGTTTGTTGGCTTTCTCCAATGACCTCTTACCAACAGCTTGGTGGCGGGGCGTGTGTTTGGGGTGTCGTACGTTGAGGTTATGGCCCTGGATGGCAGACTCGACGTCCGGCAAGGGTGCGGGGTAGTGCAAGAAAAAGTTTGATGCCTCAATGCTGGTTGTGGCCATGTCTTGGTAGTCATGTCTGTTGGGGAACGTAGTAATTTCAAAAAATTTCCTACGCACACGCAAGATCATGGTGATGGCATAGCAACGAGAGGGGAGAGTGTTGTCCACGTACCCTCATAGACCGTAAGCGGAAGCGTTATGACAACGCGGTTGATGTAGTCGTACGTCTTCACGATCCGACCGATCCAAGTACCGAACGTACGGCACCTCTGAGTTCAGCACACGTTCAGCTCGATGACGATCCCCGGACTTCGATCCAGCAAAGCTTCGGGGATGAGTTCCATCAGCACGACGGCGTGGTGACGATGATGATGCTCTACCGGCACAGGGCTTCACCTAAACTCCGCGACGATATGACCGAGGTGGAATATGGTGGAGGGGGGCACCGCACACGGCTAAGGAACGATCCGTAGATCAACTTGTGTGTCTATGGGGTGCCCCCGGCCCCCGTATATAAAGGAGCCAGGGGGGAGGAGGCGGCCGGCCAAGGAGGGCGCGCCAAGGGGGGAGTTCTACTCCCACCGGGAGTAGGACTCCCTTCTTTCCTAGTTGGAATAGGAGAAGGGGGAAAGAGGAGGAAGAGGGGAAGGAAAGGGGGGGGGGGTGCGCCGCCCCCCTTCCCTTGTCCTATTCGGACTAGGAAGGGGAGGGGCGCGCGGCCCCCTCCTGCCTCCTTCCCTCTTCTCCCTCGAGGCCCATGTAGGCCCAATAACCCCCCGGGGGGGTTCCGGTAACCTCCCAGTGCTCCGGTAAAATGCCGATTTCACCCGGAACGATTCCGATGTCCAAATATAGGCTTCCAATATATCGATCTTTATGTCTTGACCATTTCGAGACTCCTCGTTACGTCCGTGATCACATCCGGGACTCCGAACAAACTTCGGTACATCAAAACTTATAAACTCATAATAAAACTGTCATCGTAACGTTAAGCGTGCGGACCCTTGGGTTCGAGAACTATGTAGACATGACCTAGAACTATTCTCGGTCAATAACCAATAGCGGAACTTGGATGCCCATATTGGTTCCTACATATTCTACGAAGATCTTTATCGGTCAAACCGCATAACAACATACGTTGTTCCCTTTGTCATTGGTATGTTACTTGCCCGAGATTTGATCGTCGGTATCCAATACCTAGTTCAATCTCGTTACCGGCAAGTCTCTTTACTCGTTCCGTAATGCATCATTCCGTAAACAACTCATTTGGTCACATTGCTTGCAAGGCTTATAAAGATGTGCATTACCGAGAGGGCCCAGAGATACCTCTCCGACAATCGGAGTGACAAAACCTAATCTCGAAATACGCCAACTCAACATGTACCTTCAGAGACACCTGTAGTACTCCTTTATAATCACCCAGTTACGTTGTGACGTTTGGTAGTACCCAAAGTGTTCCTCCGGTAAACGGGAGTTGCATATTTCTCATAGTTACAGGAACATGCATAAGTCATGAAGAAAGCAATAGCAATATACTAAACGATCAAGTGTTAGGCTAACAGAATGGGTCATGTCAATCACATCATTCTTCTAATGATGTGATCCCATTAATCAAATGACAACACATGTCTATGGTTAGGAAACATAACCATCTTTGATTAATGAGCTAGTCAAGTAGAGGCATACTAGTGACTATATGTTTGTCTATGTATTCACACATGTATCATGTTTCCGGTTAATACAATTCTAGCATGAATAATAAACATTTATCATGATATGAGGAAATAAATAATAACTTTATTATTGCCTCTAGGGCATATTTCCTTCAATGGCCCTCCTAGGGTTGTCGCCATTGTCCTCCGGCCCTCCCAGCTCAGGGTGAAAACCCTTGTCCGCCCCAACGGACGCAATGGTGGCGGTTCATTGCTTCATGACCCTCTTGGGTTCCTCATCGGTGAGTGTAGTTGGCTTTCAGTCAAGGTGGCATGTTCGGAATGGTACGGTGATTCAATCGACCCTACCTTAAATCCGGTGACTCACCATATTGCTTGCACCTATCTTGTACACGCAACAATGTCCTCCTTTCATCATGTTTGCTCGCTCTGGTACAGTCAACACTCCTTGGTTTAGGCAGAGGGTCCTCGCTAATAGAAGTTAGATGGTCTCGGTGCGATGAAGTCCGGTGTATTCTTCCAGGTGGCGTGTGGTTGATTGTCGTCGTCAGTCCTGGTTGAGTCTGCAAGCGGTCCACCCTCTCTTGTGCTTCCTCTCGACGGCATGCTGGAGGCGTCAAATTGGGCACTCCCGGTGCTTGTTAGCATGTTTGGCTTGGTTTGCCATGCTTTCTTTAACCTCCTTGTATGATGATTTCTTGAACACCGTGTATTGTTCAGCCAAGCATCCGAAGTCCGTATTGTGATAAAATGCTTCTATATTAGGCTTGTTAAAAAGAAACAACTCAAATAATATTCATTTTTGGGCAGTTTAGGTAATAATCGTTTCTTTTGTATATTTAAGCATGTTTCCATTAAAGAAACCGTCAATTGAACTTACAATAGTTTTGAACCAAAAGGAAGCTAAAATATTACATGCGGGAACCGTAAATTTCTTATTGCATACACCAGAAAGGAGAGAGCAGAACAACAACTCCAGGAAGCAAATTTTGCACATACAACTTTCACATTTAAATCCTGAGCACAATCGGGCTCCAACCAACGCATACTTCGCATGTATTGCAAGATAACCCTAGGTGTTCAACCCTAGCATCAAACATATACTGGATACCAGATAATTGTGTATTGTTTTTTTTAACCTAATCATCTATTATTTTGGAACACGGGGAAAAGAACCCAAAATATTTATGACAAATACGACACATACCAAGAAAAGATATGAGATCATATCTGTGTGATAAAAAAATTATATTGTCAATTATTCAAAAGGTATAAATATATTCACTCATTACAGACACACAATGGAATGACATGTGCTCCATTTATTTTATAGAATAGGATGCATATCTAGAAACTCAAACATGTCCATAATTTAGGCACTGGTCTTCCGTGTAATCAGCCAACATTTCACTTAGTTGTGGTTGTTCTCCCAGAACTGAGCCTGGAGCCAGTCTATTGTATTCTTTTCCACCTGAAACGCCTTGGCAAGAACACCATCGGATATTGATGGGTCTGACCCAAACACCGCGTTGGCAATTGTGATAGCCCCTGGGTTCTGGCTACTGAGCGCGGCAATTGCAACGGCGGGCTGGTGGGGGTTAGGGTTGAATTGGAAGTGGATGAGCCCCACAGGGAAGACAAACGCATCACCTTTGTTGAGCACCTTTAAGAAGAACTTGTTTCTGGCTGGGGCGGGCAGGTTGGATGTGACAAAGCCAACGTGCAGTGTTCCCTCGAGCACCGTGAGGATCTCCGTGGCGCGGGGGTGCGTGTGTGGAGGGTTCTGGCCTAAGGGAGCATAGTCGATGCGCGCGATTGAGATGCCGAGGGTGTTGAGTCCAGCAATCTGCATGACATTGATCAAGGTGACGTTGGATCCAATCTTGTTGGTCACCCTAGGCTTATCGAGGGCGGCTGCCTTGAAGAAGTCATCAGCGTTGACCTCCATCGGGTTCTTGCAAACAAATCCATTGACACGCACTGGGTGCATAGAAGAATTGTAGAGGGTAAGCTTAGATATTACTAGAAAGCCGTTTCAACATGCATATAATTTTCAGAATTCATTTCAACATATGTATTTGGTGATAGCGGGACGGGAAAGCAGTACCTGGTGATTGCATGTCGGCAACACAAAAGTCCTGGAGCGGGCCAGGATCAGAGGCAACGGCCTGCCATGAGACCAAGGCAAGAAGAGCAACGAGGAGAAGGAAAGAAGGGGAGGATGCCATTTGATTTCAGCTCCTTTGGGTCTTCTTTTCTCTTGTGTATTCCTGTTGTGTTTGTTGGGTGAGTGATGGTTCGAATATGCAGGGGATGTATGTGTTTATATAGGCGTGGCGAGCAGTGCAAACTCGTGAGCAACGGACATAGTCAAGTGGAACCAGTCAACGGATAGAAATTGTCTTTGGCTGCCCACTAGATTATTCTGCATGAACTTTTCAGACATGGTCAGCCATATTCAAATCTTTGATAGATTATATAATCAATGTTCCCTTTTGAGATGCCAAAGCGACACATTTTTCTCTTTAATAAACAAAGAAGCAAATTAAGGTACTCCATCTGATGTTTTTTTTTTGAAAGGTACTCCATCTGATGTACCTCTTAGTAATAATTACTGTGAGTAATAATTTTGATTGTGTCCAATGAGGAAGAAATCGTGGCACGTGGATCCATGCATTAACACACCTAATACCACTACTATATGTAACAGCCCCTGTCATGATCACGTCAACCAGATATACAGTTGCCTGGTCAAATTTCTCTCCAAGTAGTTGAGTACTTGCAAGAAGAAGCAACGACATTAATGGACGATGGAGAGCAAGAGTAGTTAACATCTTCTAATTAAATGAAGGATCACGTTTGCTTCTATAGGAACATATGAAGTTAGTGCATGCAAAAAGGAGATTTATAAATATACAGATCTAAATGGAAATACATCTCACTAAATGCGCACTTTTTGTCGCATCCCGTTGTCATAAAAAAATAGGAACAAGTTGTTCTTCAGCCTGCAAGTAATAATCTACAGAAGTGTGTAGTCTACTGGTCACACACTCACACAGGTCAAAAAGCACTGACATAAAGGAGCTCTCACAACCAGTGTTATAAATTTTAAGTAAATAAGTATAACAAGCGTCTCCAGGTACTGCCAGACAGCACGTAGGTTATTTCTCTGCACAGACAAAAGTGTTGGCGACTCGGGCGGCCAGAAACCTAGCCGCCGCCGCCCCAAACTCCCTCCTCCTCTCCCTCCACCGCCGCCGGAAGACACCGCCGGGCTAAGCCTGGGGGCCGACGGCGGTGGCGGGGGATCTCCTCTCTCGCACGTCTCCAGGGTGGGGCGGACCCCATGGCGTGTAGTGGCGCGACCGATCTGGGATCTGCGGCGCGGCGGATGGTTGCAGGCGGCGGGAGGCCGTCCCTTCCTTGGACGGCGACGGCTTTGCGCGGCGGAGGCCAGGGCTGCGGGCGCTGCGGATGGCCCTTCGGGCAGCGGCGGTGGCTGCGGTCGGCGGCGGCCGACTTGGCTGCGGTGGCGTGCATGTTGCCTTCGGATCGGCGACGGCGGCGTGGAGGGCCTGGTGGTTTTGTCGGCGGCACCTCCGAACAGATCTGTTCTGACCGGTGCAGCCGACGGTGGTGGTCATCTCTTCCGTCAGAGGTGGTCGGCCTAAGGCTGGGTGTTCGGATCTCGGGATCCGTCATCTGGCACCAGCTGCGAGTCGGGAAGACGTAGTTGCCGGTGAAAACCGAGCCGACGGCGGGCGATGACGGAGTTCCACGTCGTTACCTTGATGAAGGCATCGTCATGTGACTACCGTCGACCCACTCGTATTGCTCCGGGGGAAACCCTAGGATCTGGTGTTCCAGACCGGACGATGGCGGCACTGCGGTGTCGTTTCTCTCTTGGGAGCATCGTTTTGTCGAGCAGCGCTGGAAGTCAGAGGCAGGAGGTGGAGCGGCTTCGTCTTGCACGGAGCTTCGGTGGAGATGTCAAGTCATGCCTGACCGACAGGTGCTACACTTGGTCATGCCTGGTCGGCAGGTGTTACGCACGACAGATCCTCCAAGGGCTTCAAGCTGTGTCGGCTGGTGGTACTTGACAGCATGGCGCTGAGGTGTATCAATAGCGACCGCGACGTGTTCAGCTCTTTGCGCGCAGGGAGGAGGTGCCGTTGGGCGCCGTGGTGGCGTTGACGATAGCTGGACCGAGCAAGGTTGATGCATTAGTATAGTTCTGAAGATGGAGCGGTGGCAGTTGGCGGCGGCGGCCTCTGCGGGCACGCCGGACCAGTGTGTGCCCCATACCCGGCAAGTGGCTAGGTTGGGGTCTCAGGTCTTAGATGTTAGGCTTGGCTGCGATGTCTGTTTGGTATTAGGCCCAGGCTATCTACGCCCCTTCATCAACTAGATAGGTGTAGCAAAAGTTTGTTGCTTAGACGGCGGCTTTAGTCTTACTGTTGTATGACTTTGTAAGGTCTTGTGAGAATAATTAATAAAGTGGCCATATGCGTCGCCCAGGCAGAGGCCGGGGGTCATCCTCCTTTTCTAAAAAAAGGACAAAAGTGTGTCATTTGAGTGACCTTGGACGGCAGTTAAATAGCAATTATGCATGGAAAATAAATTGATCTCTAAATGTTCTTGATCCTTAGGAATTTAAACTCAAGACAGGTTTGTATTATACACAATTGCATAAAATAGAAATTGTGCATGGAAAATAAATTGATCTCTAAATGTTCTATTCCCTCTATTCCTAAATATTTGTCTTTTTAGAGATTTCAAATGGACTACCACATACGAATGTATATAGACATATTTTAGACTCATTTTGCTCCGTATGTAGGCACTTGTTGAAATCTCTAGAAAGACAAATATTTAGGAACGGAGGGAGTAAGTCCTTAAGAATTTAAACTCTAAAGAGAAAACTAAGACTATTCGACCAGTTTGAAACTAGGGGCTCAGCTATGTGGATTGTGAGTCTTCCGAGAGGCGCAAAGGACCAAGCCGGCCACAACCGGAGAAAATGAGAATTATCGTATACTTGGTCATAGACTCATAGTAGGAAGGAACTGGTGCGCACGAGGTCAGTCAAAGAGCAGTTGAGGAAAGCCAAGTCATGTTTTCATTTCTTTGAAAAGGAGGATAATCCCCGGCCTCTACGTCATGCAAGGCAATCGTTTTCTAGCTGGAGGATGACATAAAGTCACCAACTCATGTGTGGGCTTCTAAAGACGTGGAGTGACGACTACACATGTTCCTTCCAGAAATTGCTACTGATGCGTGCGATCGAGCTTTTTAAACTATGAAATTGTCCTATTTCAAAAGAAAAAAAACCCATGAAATTGTAGATTCGCCAATAGATTATTTGTCATGAAATCCAGCAGCATAAGACGACACAGTAGGTAGCGGACTGTGTCAACAAGCGGAAGAAATCGAGGCGCATTGATCCATGCATGAATCCACATAATACACCTGCTATTTTGGTAGCAGCCCCTGCTACCATCACGTCAATCAATTTTCTTTTTAGGAAGAGGAGGATAACCCCATCAACGAGATATTTACTTGTCGAATTTCTCTAGCAGTTGTTGAGTACTTGTAGGAAAAAATCAACGATGTCATTACTTAGTGGATGTTCCTAGCTAACCAAAAGGAGAGCTATGACGATGGAGCTGAGCAGCAACTTTTCATATAATCTTAGTAAGAGTAGTTAGTTTCCTCGTTGCTACGATTCAATCATGACCAGTTCATTGCTAATATAAATCTAAGAATCAGACCTCACCTACTTCTTTTTTAGAGTAAACAGTACTAATAAACTGATTAATTTCTTGGAGGTGTGTGTTTCAGTTTCCATACATAAAAGACATTTGTCATAAGTCTTGTCCCTCTTTCGATCCCCCTTGACGAAGCAAAAAGGCAAAAAAAAGGCCGCGGGGGGCGGGGGGCATAGCCGGTATTTGCACCGCAAAGCCAAGTTCTAGCACCACCTCAATGTACACCACAAGTTGTAGCGCTAAAGCGGCCTTTCTTTATTAGGCTCAGGACCATAGTTTAAATAGCTGGCTATAGTCTTCTCAGCAGGGTGCCGCTAAATGATTTCATGTATAAATAGCCCGATGTAGCCCGCTATAGCTGATTTGGAGGTCCGCCTCTATTTGGCATAACCCTCTATTAAAAACATTGCTCAGGACACACCTCACCTCCTTCTTTTATTAGAGTAAACACTACATCCAATGCCTAAGCCATGTTGAGCCTCGCTGGGGATTGATGGCTTTCTCCAGTGAGCTCGTACCAACGGCTTGGTGGCAGTGCATGGGTTTGAGGTGGCGGAAGTTGAGGTGGCGGCTCTAGATGGCAGGTTGCATGTCTGGCTCTCCTGCGAACAGCGTAGAAGTGTAGTTTGCACTATCCCTTGGCCACAGGGCTTGCAAGGGGCGTCATGGCAGGTGGCCGTGGCAAACCTGTCATCATCTATGGTGGTCAAGCCCTGATCTAGATCTGGAGTCCTCGGCCGTCATGGTAGATCTGGTTGCCCGAGTCCCCTTGGCGAGGTGTGCGGGACGGTCCAAATGAAAGCTCGGCATCTCGACGCTGGTGGCAGCGATGTCTTGGTAGTTATGTCCCTTTTGGGCTAGTCGCCATGGCTCTCCCACCCTTCGAGCTCAGGGTGAAAATCCTTGTCCGCCCTGGTGGACATGGTGGTGGCGACCCATTGTGTCATGACCCTCTTGGGGGCTTTACCGGTGAGTGCAGCTGTCTTCCAGACACGGTGGCATGTTTGGAGTGTTGTGGTGATCCAATCGACCCTACCTCCACTTCGGTGACGAACGGTATTGCTTGCACCTATCATGTATAGGCAACAATGACATCCTTTCATCATGTATGCTCGATAGTATGGTCAATGCTCCTTGGTTTAGGCAGAGGGTCCACTCTAAGAGTAATTGGGTGGTGACGGTGCGATGAAGTCCAGTGTTTTCTTCCAGGTGGTGCGTGGTTGAATGTCGGCAGCGGTCTTGGTTGAGTCTTGAGGTTGTCCAACCTCTCATGTCCTTCCTCTCGGTGCCATACTGGAGGCGTCTAATTGTGCATTTCCGGTACTTGTTAGCGTGTTTGTCTTGTTTTGTCGTGCTTTCTTTGATCATCTTGTATGACAGTTTCCTCGACACCATGTATTGTTTGGTCATTGGACTTTATTTATGAAGCGGGCAGAAGTTCATTTCGTGATAAAATTCTTCACTGACAAGCTAACAACTTAAATAATAACCATTTGGGGGGTGGCGGGGGGTAATAATCCTTTCTTTTCTATTTTATTTTTCATGTTTTCTATATGTATGTTTGAGCTGATTTTTGGAACCTGGTCTCTGGTGAGCCCAGTTTCTATAAATTATTAAAAATCGTGTTTCTAGTTCTCAACTTAAGAAATACAAAAAAATGCTCGTAAGATTTTTGATAAATGAGTCACTTCATCTATTTCCATTCAAGCAACCATCAATAAAGCTTACAATAGTTTTGAACTAAAAGGAAGCTAAAACATTACATACAGGAATCATAAATTACTTATTACATGAAACAGAAAGCGAGAGACCAGAACTACGACTCAAGCAACTAACTTTTGCACATACGACTTCCATATTTCAATCATGAGCACAATCGGACTCCAACCATCGCATTCATCACATTAGAATCAAAAAAGCATGTAACATCACATCATTGTCATAAAAATGATATTGTCAATTATTCAGAAGGTAGAAATACATTCACTCATTACGGACACACAAATGGCATGATGTCTGCTCCATTTATTTTATAGATTAAGATGCATATCTAGGAACTCAACCATGTCCTTAATTTGTGCGCTGATCTTTTGAGTAATTAACAAAGGTCTGACTTAGTTGTGGTTGTTCTCCCAGAACTGAGCCTGGAGCCAGTCTATTGTATTCTTTTCCACCTGAAACGCCTTGGCAAGAACATCATCGGATATTTGTGGGTCCGACCCAAACACCGCATTGGCAATTGTGATAGCCCCTGGGTTCTGGCTGCTTAGCGCAGCAATTGCAACGGCGGGCTTGTGGGGGTTGGGGTTGAATTGGAAGTGAATGAGCCCCACCGGGAAGACAAACACATCACCTTTGTTGAGCAACTTGGAGAGGAACTTGTTTTTGTTTGGGGCGGGCTGGTTGGATGTGACAAAGCCAACGTACAGTGTCCCCTCGAGCACCGTGAGGATCTCAGTGGCACGGGGGTGCGTATGTGGTGGGTTCTGGCCCAAAGGAGCATAGTCGATGCGCGTGATTGAGATGCCGAGGGTGTTGAGTCCAGCAATCTGCATGACGTTGATCAAAGTGACGTTGGATCCAACCTTGTTGGTCACCCTAGGCTTGTCGAGGTTGGCTGCCTTGAAGAAATCATCTGCGTTAACTTCCATCGGGTTCTTGCAAACAAAGCCATTGACACGAACTGGTGCATATAGGAGATGTGACATGTAAGCTCAGATCTTAGAAAGTTGTTTCGACTTGCATATAATTTACAAAAATAGATTTTAACATATTTATTTGGTGAGAACATGATGAGAAACCGGATAGTACCTGGTGAATTCATGTCGGCCACACAAAAGTCCTGGAGGGGGCTAGGATCGGAGGCAGTGGCCTGCCATGAGACCAACGCAAGAAGAGCGGCGAGGAGAAGGAAGGAAGAGGAGGATGCCATCTGATTTGTTTTCTCTCTCTCTCTTGTGTTCCTGTGTGTGATTGTGGTGTACGTGAGTGTTGGTTTCAAACTGCAGCGATGTATGAGTTTATATAGGTTCAGCGAGCAGCGCCTGAACTTGTGAGCAATAATAGACCTAGTCAAGTGAAACAAACCAACCAATTGAACTGGTCTCTTACTGCTAATTAAACTACTGCATATACTTTACAGGCTCCCATTTAAGACACGTTTTCCCTTTAAAGAAACAATGCAGCGTATACAGGCATATAAAGCTATTCTATGGTGCTGTGTACGGGTGAATAGTAATTATGAATGTTTCTCCATCTCGCCCGAGTCGCCACAATGCATGCTGGGCCGATTCCAGGAAAATTCACCACCCATCGCTATTAAGGAAAAGATTTTTAAGACAAGAAGCATCTGGCACTAGTTTAACTAGATATCATATACTTGGTCATAGTCGGAACCAGTGCAGACAAAACCAGTCAAAGAGCAGTTGAGAAGCCAAGTCATGTAAGGCAATCAATCGTTTTCTAGCTCGATGCCGACATAGATAAAGTCACCTACTCACGCGTAGGCTTGATTCATGGGTGCATGACTTTTAAAGACATATAGAGTGACTACTACCCCTGTTCTTTTCAGTAGTTGATACAGAATCATGTGTGCAATCGACCTTTTCAAACTATGAAATTAGATATTTGCCAATAGATTTTTCATGTAATCCAGCAACATAAGGCGACAGAGTAGATAGCAGATTTGTAGCAGCCCCTGTACGTTATCATCATGTTAATTAGTCGGATATTTACTTGGTCAGATGTCTCTCGGAGTGGTTGAGTACTTGCAGGAAGAAGCGACGACATTAATGGGCGAAGTGCCCAACCAAAAGGAGACCTCATACAAATGACATGACGATGGAGAGCAGGAAGTTTCCATATGATCTTAGCAAGACTAGTTAACATCTTCATGCAAAGAGTTTTATCACGCATGACCTGTTCAGTGTATAAATCTAACAATCTGGTTAGCCTTCCTCACTAGGTTCATGGCACCAGACCTCAGCTGCTTCTTTTGCTAGAGTAAATGGTGCATCAAATGACTAGACTAGGCCAGGCGGCCACTCATAAACAGATTAATTTCTTGGAGGTGTGTGTTGGCAGTTTTAGTGTAGAAAGAAGTTTCCATCAGATGATTTAATTGCAGTAGAAACTTCTTCTTAGATGCACCAGAAAGACAGACCACAAGAACGACCCCCGGAAGCAACTTTTGCACATTCAACTTGCACATTGCAACCTCTGAGCACATTACCATATAATCATCTAATATTTGCATAAACTTCTCAAGTTACCTTTTAATATGCCTAAGCGCTATTGCATCATCTGGTGTATGGCTGAGTAGTAATTACGATTATTTATCCATCTCACCCAAGTCGGCGCAATGCATGGAGGGCTGGTTCCATGAGAAGTCACGACCCATCACCATAGTTTATTAGATATCACATACTTGGTCATGGTGAGAACTGGTGTGCGCGAGGTCAAGGAGCAGTTAAGAAAAGACAAGTGATGCAAAGCAATCGTTTTCTACCTAGACAAAGTCATCTTCTTAGATTTATCCACTCTCCATTATTTTTAAGTTGCTACAGAATGCGTGCAACCAAGCTTTTCAAGCTGTCGCCAGTAACATAATCAAACTATATAAAAAATAGGTTGCAAGTTGACGCAGTAGTTAACGAATTATGTCAATGAGGACGAATCCACACACTCATAAAAAATGATGATAGAGAGCAGAAACAATTCATGTGATCTTAGTAAGAGTAGTTAACATCGTCTTGCTAAGAGTTTGATCATGACCATTTGGTGCATAAACTTGATAATCTAGTCGGCGGTTCTTGACTGGGCCCATGACACACCTCACCTGCCCATTTTGATGGAGTAAACAGTACATCCAATGCCTAGGCCGGGTAGCCACTCATAAACTAATTATTTTCTCTGAGGTGTGTGTTGGTAGTTTGATACAGAAAAGATGTTTCCATCAGACAAATAAAATGCATCCAGAAAGAAGAAGATAGGCCTCAACATAATCCCCGTGGACCACATCAGAGGCTATCTCCGCCGCCAGCCCTAGACCACACACTCTCAGACTCCCTGGTAGCCATCGATCGGCATCACGCCGAGCAAAGCCCCGGGCGATGGTATGCGGCAGTGGGCTGTCCCTTCTCTCCGTTCCACTCCTGGTCTCTATGGGCTAACCCTAGCATCTCACACTACAACTCAAATAATATTCATTTTGTGAGGGTTTAGGTAATAATCTTCTCTTTTGTAAATAATCTTTTCTTTTGTATATTTATGCACGTTTTCTATACGTATGTTGGAGCTAATTTTTGGATTCTGGTCTCCGGTGTGCCCAATTTCTAAAACTTAGTAAAGATCAAAAAAATTAGGTCTCAACTTAAGAAAAACAAAAATAAAGCTTATAAGTATTTTGATAAAAACGAGCCACCTCATCAAACTTCCATTAAAGCAACCATCAATTGAACTGACAAGAGTTTTGAACCAAAAGGAAGCTAAAATATTACGTGCAGGAATCGTCAATTTCTTATTGCATGCACCAGAAAGCGAGAGAGCAAAACAACGACTCCACGAAGCAACTTTTGCACATTCAACTTCCACATTTAAATCCTGAGCACAATCAGGCTCAAACCATTGCATACTTCGCATGTATTGCAAGATAATCCTAGGTGTTCAATCCTAACATCAAACATATAATGGATTGCCAGATAATCGTGTGTTGTTTCCCTTGTTAACCTAATCATCTCTTGCTTCGGAACAAGGGGAAAAGAACCGAAAATAACGATTCTTTTTGTCAGAAATACAACACATTAGAACCAAAAAAGCATATGAGATCATATCAGTATGATAAAAAATGATATTTGTCAATTATTCAGAAGGTAGAAATACAGTCACTCATTATAGACACACAGTGGAATGACATATCCTACATTTATTTTATAGATTAGGATGCACATCTAGAAACTCGAACATGTCTTAATTTGCGCATTGGTCCTCCGTGTAATCAGCCAACATTTCACTTAGTTGTGGTTGTTCTCCCAGAACTGAGCCTGGAGCCAGTCAATTGTATTCTTTTCCACCTGAAACGCCTTGGCAAGAACATCATCGGATATTTGTGGGTCTGACCCAAACACCGCATTGGCAATTGTGATAGCCCCTGGGTTCTGGCTGCTAAGCGCGGCAATTGCAACGGCGGGCTTGTGGGGGTTGGGGTTAAATTGGAAGTGAATGAGCCCCACGGGGAAGACAAACACATCACCTTTGTTGAGCACCTTGGAGAGGAACTTGTTTTTGTTTGGGGCGGGCTGGTTGGATGTGACAAAGCCAACGTATAGTGTCCCCTCGAGCACCGTGAGGATCTCAGTGGCGCGAGGGTGCGTATGTGGTGGGTTCTGACCCAAGGGAGCATAGTCGATGCGCGCAATTGAGATGCCGAGGGTGTTGAGTCCAGCAATCTGCATGACGTTGATCAAAGTGACGTTGGATCCAACCTTGTTGGTCACCCTAGGCTTGTCGAGGTTGGCTGCCTTGAAGAAGTCATCTGCATTAACTTCCATCGGGTTCTTGCAAACAAAGCCATTGACACGAACTGGTGCATAGAGGAGATGTGACATGTAAGCTCAGATCTTAGAAAGTTGTTTCGACTTGCATATAATTTACAGAAATAGATTTCAACATATTTATTTGGTGAGAACATGATGAGAAACCGGATAGTACCTAGTGAATTCATGTCGGCGACACAAAAGTCCTGGAGGGGGCTAGGATCGGAGGCAGTGGCCTGCCATGAGACCAACGCAACAAGAGCGGCGAGGAGAAGGAAGTAAGAGGAGGATGCCATCTGATTTGTTTTCTCTCTCTCTCTCTCTCTCTCTCTCTCTCTCTCTCTCTCTCTCTCTCTCTCTCTCTCTCTCTCTGTCTCTCTTGTGTTCCTGTTTGTGATTGTGGTGTATGTGAGTGTTGGTTTGAAACTGCAGGGGATGTATGAGTTTATATAGGTACAGCGAGCAGCGCCTGAACTCGTGAGCAATAATAGACCTAGTCAAGTGAAACAAACCAACCAATTGAAATGGTCTCTTGCCGCTAATTAAACTACTGCATATACTTTACAGGCTCCCATTTAAGACACGTTTTCCCTTTAAAGAAACAATGCGGCATATACAGGCATATAAAGCTATTCTATCGTGATGTGTACGGGTGAGTAGTAATTATGAATGTTTTTCCATCTCACCCGTGTCTGCCATAATGCATGCAGGCCCGATTCCAGGAAAGTTCACCGCCCATCACTATTAAGGAAAAGATTTTTAAGACTAGAAGCGTCCGGCACTAGTTTAATTAGATATCATATACTCGGTCATAATTGGAACCAGTGCAGACGAAACCAGTCAAAGAGCAGTTGAGAAGCCAAGTCAGGTAAGGCAATCAATCGTTTTCTAGATCGATGCCGACATGGATAAAGTCACCTACTCACGCGTAGGCTTGATTCATGGGCGCATGACTTCTAAAGACATATAGAGTGACTACTACCCCTGTTCTTTTCAGTAGTTGATACAGAATCATGTGTGCAATTGACCTTTTCAAACTATGAAATTATATATTTGCCAATAGTTTTTTCATGAAATTCAGTAACATAGGGCGACAGAGTAGTTAGCAGATTTGCAGCAGCCCCTATAGGTTATCATCATGTCATTCGGATATTTACTTGGTCAGATGTCTCTCGAAGTGGTTGAGTACTTGCAGGAAGAAGCGACGACATTAATGGACGAAGTGACCAACCAAAAGTAGAGCTGATACAAATTCCATGACGATGGAGAGCAGGCAGTTTCCATATGCATGATCTTAGCAAGACTAGTTAACATCTTCTTGCGAAGAGTTTTATCACGCATGACCAGTTCAGTGTATAAATCTAACAATCTGGTTAGCCTTCCTGACTAGGTTCATGGCACGAGACCTCACCTGCTTCTTTTGCTAAAGTAACTAGTACTACGTCCAATGAAAACACTAGGCCAGGCGGCCACTCATAAACAGATTAATTTCTTGGAGGTGTGTGTTGGCAGCATTAGTGTAGAAAGAAGTTTCCATTAGATGATTTGATTGCTTCTATCACAAGAATCTTACAAAGAAACAACTCAAATAATAATTGTTTTTGGGATTCAGATATCCACGATACTTTTGCTGGGGAATGATCAATCAAACTTAAAAGAGTTTTGAACCAAAAGGAAGCTAAAACAAAACATTCAGGTAAAATAGAACTAACGGCAACCAAAACAGCAAGGTTTGTACCAAAGGAAACGTAAACTACATCTTTCGTGCACCGAAAAGACAGACCACAAGAACGACTCCAGGAAGCATCTTTTGCACATTCAAAATGCATATTGCAACCTCCGAGCACATTACCATATAATCATATGGTCATCTAATCGCTTCTCATTAAATTTTTGCATAAACTCCTTAAGTTTCCTTTTAATATGCCTACTGCATCATCTGATATACGGCTGAGTAGTATATTATGATTATTTATCTATCTCACCCAAGTCGGCACAATACATGCAGGGCTAGTTCAATGAAAAGTCACCACCCATCACCATAGTTTATTAGATATCATATACTTGGTCATGGTGAGAACTGGTCCGCACGAGGTCAAAGAGCAGCTGATAAAAGCCAAGTGACGTAAAGCAACCGTTTTCTACCTAGGCAAAGTCACCTGCTTAGCTTTATCTACTCCCTCGCTTCTTTTCAGTTGCTACAGAATGCGTGCAATCAAGCTTTTCAAGATGTGGCCACTAACATAAGCAAACTATATATTTGTCACCGGATTTTTCATGAACAATACTGTGCACAAGATATGGCATGGGATAAAAATAACATCTTATCTTATATTTACTAATTGGAGACACCATTGGAGCCTTTACGTTAATCCACATCATCAAGATTAATTCAACCATTAAATTTAAAATGTAATGGTCAAGATCTATTAGAAATCCAGACTTAATATAAAGAAACAATGTATGTAAAGAAATGAACCAGCACGTACAAAAAGAGAGACACCATAGCTTTATAATAAAAAAGATCACAATACTAAAAAAAAATAAGATCACGTAAAAGAAGAGTCCTCATACTACAAGGAAAGTGCCATCATGGTTCTCAAAAATTCCATCATCAAACACGTCCAAATTCCCAAATATCACGTACAGGAAGAAGAAAACCTGCCTTATAATATAAAAGAAATTATCAAGTAAAAAAAGAGTCCTGTCGCTACAAGGAAAGAGCCATCATGATTTAAAAAATTCCATCATCACACACGTCCATGTCCCAAAATATCACGTACCTTCTCCGTCTTTAACTAATTGGAAGCATCATCCGAGTTTCCACGTTAATCGTGAAAAACTAAGCTAATTGTCCGTCGGATCTACATCTTATGTAGTTGTAGCCGTCCGATGCATCACGTCATCCTTAAGGAGTCCTGACAGGTTATCCCACGCAACTCTCCATACCAAATCTAAAAAAAAACTGAAGTCATAGGGTTGCCGTCCTCTCTCATCCACGTTAACCCATAACCGAGATGTGTATCAAAGAGATACTAGATGCCACGCCTATGCCCCAGCCGCCGCTCTCCCCGGCCTCCGATTCTCCTCCATGTGCCTGCCCGCTCCTGAAGCCATGCGCTATATGCCGCAGCCGCTGCTCTCCACGGCCTCACCTCCTCCTCCTCCTCCTCCTCCTTCACATATCTCCCTGCTACGAGACTGCAATGGTTCATGTGTTTTCTGGTGATCTCTCTGTACCCAACCAAGCTATCACGAAGAAATACGCCATCGCATTGGTCGGGTGCCCTTCTGTCGGCCGGCCAACATGCAAATACATCATATATAAGGGCAGGCATTACGAGACTATTTTTGCCACACTCCTTGCCCAAGAGCAAAGCATGTCGTGTTGAGACACTAGAGAGACACCGCCTTATAATGTAAAATAAAAATATGAAGTAAAAAGAAATAACCCTCATGTTATAGAAAAGAGCCATCATGTTCTTAAAAAACATGCCATCATCATATACGTCCAATTTCCAAAATATCAGGTGCCTGATCTGTTTTGGTAAACGATGAAAATGATACATACAAATAATAACATGCCTTTCATATTTTTTATTTGTGGGTTCATGTCACAAAATTATTTTCTACAAGCTTTAGTAATGTGTTGCTATTTTCTGATCGGATAGTAAGACCGATCCTTGCATAGTACCTATATTGATTTTTTTAGATGCCCACTTCATATACATGGTCGTAAAGATGTTATAAATATATTTACCCAATACTAGAAATCAGTAGTGTACATTTATTTATCATAATATATGACTAGAAGCAGTGAACCAGTAAATGTTTTTGAATGATATTCAGTAATTAGATTAAATAAGCATATTCAGTCTACTTCAAAACCTATGATTTATAGTTACATCTGTTAGAATATTTGTAGTTTGTACGATAATAAAGACAAGAATATTTGTCTTGGTGCAGATCACTATATGTAATTCATACCCCTAGATTGCATACATGCTAACTCATGATGTTGATAAAATCAACTGAATTAATCGAAGATATGTACATACCCTTTTGTCCCGCTCATAATAGTGCCAACTCTTACATGTTCCACATACTAATAGTAGGTATGTTTATCCATAAAATTTTCACTTTGCAATTTGTACAAATATTATGCATTTATTTTTATAATGAAAGTTCAAATCTGATCGTCAACGTAGCTAGCCCGCGTAGATGCGCGGGTTGTTGACTAGTACACATAATTATACATTGATAGATGTGTGTTGGCAGCTTAACATACATATTATTAAAAAGCATGGTTAGAGATATAATGGAATATCTTACCGTCCTCCAAAACCAAAGGAAAAATAAACAGATAAACTTTGCAATATGAGTCACCTAGTGATATACAAAATATTAGGTTGGAAGATGACGTTGTAGTTAACGCACTGTGTCAATGAGGAAGAAAACGACGTGCGTCATTCCATGCATGAATGCAACTAATACATAACTATTATATGTAGCAGCCCCTGTTAGCATCACATCAATAAGATATTTACTTGGTCAAAATTTTCTCAAAATGATTAATTACATTAATCCACGCACGCATAACAATGACGATAGGGAGCAGAGACAATTCGTGTGATCTTAGTAGGAGTAGTTAACGTCCTCTTGCTAAGAGGTTTATCATCATCATTTCAATGGAAAAATCTGACAATCTAGTCGGCCTTTCTTGAGTAAGCTCATGACACACCTCGCATGCCTCTTTTGTTAGAGTAAACAACACACTCAATGACTGGGCAAGGTGGCCAATCATAACTAATTAATTTCTTGGAGGTGTGTGTGTGTGTGTGTCGTTTTGATACAGAAAAGTTGTTTCCATCAGACAAATAAAATGACCGAAAGAAGAAGACATGCCCCAACATCATCCTGGTGGGCAACATGAGAGCCTATCTCCGCCACCCGCCCTAGACCTACACACTCTCCGCCTCCCTGGTAGCCATCGATCGGCACCACACCGAGCAAAGCCCCGGGCGATGGCAGGCGGCAATGGGATGTCCCTTCTCTCCGCTCCACCCCCTGGTCTTTGTGGGCTAACCCTAGCACCTCACACCACCACCACTGCTATCCCTGCCTCCGGAGGTGGGCCGCTGACCTGACATTTTGTCGCATGTCTAGTGGGGTCATGGTTCACTTGGTTCGTGCGTGGATCAAGGAAGTCTGCCTGGAGCCGGTGCTCTCCCACATCAGGCTGCATCATGATCGTTGACTTGTGAGGGGTGATTGCAGTCAGACGGGATGTGGTTGCCCATAGCCTCTCAAGGGTGAGGTTTCACCACAGGTGAGGTACTCCATGCACCCACCGGGAATGGTCAGATGGGTTTGTTGGCGGTCTTAGGCCCGACCAGAACTTGGGCCAGCTCAAACCTCACTATGGTTTGATGTCTTTCTCCAGTGACCTCGTACCAACAGCTTGGTGGCGAGGCATGGGTTTGGGATGTTGTACGTTAAGGCGATGGCCCTAGATGGTAGGCTGGACGTGTGGCAAGGGTGCAGGGCGGTCCAAACAAAAGTTCGGCGTCTCAACGCTGTTGGAGGCGATGTCTTGGCAGTCACGTCCCTCTTGGGGTCCTCGCCATTGTTCTCCAGCCCTCCTATCTCAGGGTGAAAACCCTTGTCCCCCCAATGGATGCGGTGGTGGTGGTGCAATGCGTCATGACCCTCACGGGTTCGTCATCGATGAGTGTAGTCGCCTTTCAGTCGAGGTGCCGTGTTCAGAATGGTATGGCGATCCAATCGTCCCTACCTCAAATCTGGAGACTCACTGTATTGCTTGCACCTATCTTTTACACGCAACAATGTCCTCCTTTCATCATCTTTGCTCGCTGGTACAGTCAACGCTCCTTGGTTTAGGAAGAGGGTCCTCTCTAGCAGCAGTTGGGTGGTGTCGATGTGACAAAGTCCAGTGTTTTCTTCAAGGTGGCCTGTGGTTGAATATCGTCATTGGTCCTAGTTGAGTCTTCAGTTGGTCCAGCCTCTCTTGTGCTTCCTCTCGGCCGCATGTTGGAGGCGTCTAATTGGGCACTTCCAGTGCTGTTAGCATGTTTGGCGTTCTTTGATCATCTTGTATGATGATTTCCTCAACACCATGTATCGTTCAGCCAAGCGGTCGTAGACCGTTTTGTGATAAAATGCTTCTATGATAGG
>NC_057804.1:660455567-660457771 GCF_018294505.1 Triticum aestivum
CATGCCCCAACATCATCCTGGTGGGCAACATGAGAGCCTATCTCCGCCACCCGCCCTAGACCTACACACTCTCCGCCTCCCTGGTAGCCATCGATCGGCACCACACCGAGCAAAGCCCCGGGCGATGGCAGGCGGCAATGGGATGTCCCTTCTCTCCGCTCCACCCCCTGGTCTTTGTGGGCTAACCCTAGCACCTCACACCACCACCACTGCTATCCCTGCCTCCGGAGGTGGGCCGCTGACCTGACATTTTGTCGCATGTCTAGTGGGGTCATGGTTCACTTGGTTCGTGCGTGGATCAAGGAAGTCTGCCTGGAGCCGGTGCTCTCCCACATCAGGTTGCATCATGATCGTTGACTTGTGAGGGGTGATTGCAGTCAGACGGGATGTGGTTGCCCATAGCCTCTCAAGGGTGAGGTTTCACCACAGGTGAGGTACTCCATGCACCCATCGGGAATGGTCAGGTGGGTTTGTTGGCGGTCTTAGGCCCGACCAGAACTTGGGCCAGCTCAAACCTCACTATGGTTTGATGTCTTTCTCCAGTGACCTCGTACCAACAGCTTGGTGGCGAGGCATGGGTTTGGGATGTTGTATGTTAAGGCGATGGCCCTAGATGGCAGGCTGGACGTGTGGCAAGGGTGCAGGGCGGTCCAAGCAAAAGTTCGGCGTCTCAACACTGTTGGAGGCGATGTCTTGGCAGTCACGTCCCTCTTGGGGTCCTCGCCATTGTTCTCCACCCCTCCTATCTCAGGGTGAAAACCCTTGTCCCCCCAGTGGATGCGGTGGTGGTGGTGCAATGCGTCATGACCCTCACGGGTTCGTCATTGATGAGTGTAGTCGCCTTTCAGTCGAGGTGCCGTGTTCAGAATGGTATGGCGATCCAATCGTCCCTACCTCAAATCTGGAGACTCACTGTATTGCTTGCACCTATCTTTTACACGCAACAATGTCCTCCTTTCATCATCTTTGCTCGCTGGTACAGTCAACGCTCCTTGGTTTAGGAAGAGGGTCCTCTCTAGCAACAGTTGGGTGGTGTCGATGTGACAAAGTCCAGTGTTTTCTTCAAGGTGGCCTGTGGTTGAATATCGTCATCGGTCCTAGTTGAGTCTTCAGGTGGTCCAGCCTCTCTTGTGCTTCCTCTCGGCCGCATGTTGGAGGCGTCTAATTGGGCACTTCCAGTGCTGTTAGCATGTTTGGCGTTCTTTGATCATCTTGTATGATGATTTCCTCAACACCATGTATCGTTCAGCCAAGCGGTCGTAGACCGTTTTGTGATAAAATGCTTCTATGATAGGCTTGTTACAAAGAAACGACTCCAATAATATTCATTTCGGGGGGGGGGGGGTGCATTGCGCCGTGACCCTCTTGGGTTCGTCATCGGTGAATGTAGTCGCCTTTCAGTCACAGTGGCGTGTTCAGAATGGTATGGCGATCCAATCGACCGTACCTCAAATCTGGTGATTCACTGTATTGCTTGCACCTATCATGTACGCGCAACAATGTCCTCCTTTCATCATCGATCACTGGTACGGTCAACGCTCCTTGGTTTAGGAAGAAGGTCCTCTCTAGCAGCAGTTGGGTGGTGTCGGAGCGACAAAGTCCATTGTTTTCTTCTAGGTGGTGAGTGGGTGAATGTCATCGTCGGTCCTGGTTGAGTGTTCAGATGGTCCAGCCTCTCTTGTGCTTCCTCTTGATGGCACGCTGGAGTCATCTAATTGGGCACTTCCGGTGCTGTTAGCGTGTTTGGCTTGGTTTGCCATGCTTTCTTTGATCATCTTGTATGATGATTTCCTCAACACCATGTATCGTTCAGACAAGCGGCCCAAGTCCGTTTTGTGACAAAATGTTTCTATGGCGTGCTTGTTACAAAGAAATAGCTCAAAAATATTAAATTTGGGGGGGGGCGGTAATAATATTTTCTTTTGTATATTTATGCATGTTTTCTATATGTGTGTTGGAGCTAATTTTTGTAATTTGGTCTCCAGTGTGCCCAGTTTCAAAAACGAGTTCTCAACTTAAGAAAAACAAGAATAGTTATCATAAGTATTTTGATAAAACAAACCACCTCACCAAATTTCCATTAAAGCAACCGTCAATTGAACCTACAAGACTTTTGACCCAAAAGGAAGCTAAAATATTACATGCAGGAACCGTAAATTTCTTATTGCATGCGCCAAAAAAGCGAGAGAGAGAGAGAGAGAGAG
>NC_057804.1:660457781-660462802 GCF_018294505.1 Triticum aestivum
GTAATAATATTTTCTTTTGTAAATTTATGCATGTTTTCTATATGTGTGTTGGAGCTAATTTTTGTAATTTGGTCTCCAGTGTGCCCGGTTTCAAAAACGAGTTCTCAACTTAAGAAAAACAAGAATAGTTATCATAAGTATTTTGATAAAACAAACCACCTCACCAAATTTCCATTAAAGCAACCGTCAATTGAACCTACAAGACTTTTGACCCAAAAGGAAGCTAAAATATTACATGCAGGAACCGTAAATTTCTTATTGCATGCGCCAAAAAAGCGAGAGAGAGAGAGAGAGCAGAACAATGACTCTAGGAAGCAAATTTTGCACATACAACTTTCACATTTAAATCCTGAGCACAATCGGGCTCCAACCAACGCATACTTCGCCTGTATTGCAAGATAACCCTATGTGTTCAACCTTAGCATCAAACATATAATGGATTACCAGGTAATCGTGTATTGTTTCTTTTTTAACCTAATCATCTATTATTATGGAACACGGGGAAAGAACCCAAAATATTTATGAGAAATACGACACATTAGAACCAAGAAAACATATGAGATCATATATGTGTGATAAAAAATAATATCGTCAACTATTCAAAAGGTATAAATACATTCACTCATTACAGACACACAATGGAATGACATATGCTCCATTTATTTTATAAAATAGGATGCATATCTAGTAACTCAAACATGTCCATAATTTAGGCACTGGTCTTCCGTGTAATCAGCAACATCTAACTTAGTTGTGGTTGTTCTCCCAGAACTGAGCCTGGAGCCAGTCTATCGTATTCTTTTCCACCTGAAACGCCTTGGCAAGAACATCATCTGATATTGGTGGGTCTGACCCAAACACCGCATTGGCAATTGTGATAGCCCCTGGGTTCTGGCTGCTGAGCGCGGCAATTGCAACGGCGGGCTGGTGGGGGTTAGGGTTGAATTGGAAGTGGATGAGCCCCACGGGGAAGACAAACACATCACCTTTGTTGAGCACCTTTGAGAAGAACTTGTTTCTGGCTGGGGCGGGCAGGTTGGATGTGACAAAGCCAACGTACAATGTTCCCTCGAGCACCGTGAGGATCTCAGTGGCGCGGGGGTGCGTGTGTGGAGGGTTCTGGCCTAAGGGAGCATAGTCGATGCGTGCGATTGAGATGCCGAGGGTGTTGAGTCCAGCAATCTGCATGACATTGATCAAGGTGACGTTGGATCCAACCTTGTTGGTCACCCTAGGCTTATCGAGGGCGGCTGCCTTGAAGAAGTCATCAGCGTTGACCTCCATCGGGTTCTTGCAAATAAATCCATTGACACGCACTGGGTGCATAGAAGAATTGTAGAGGGTAAGCTTAGATATTACTAGAAAGCCGTTTCAACATGCATATAATTTTCAGAATTCATTTCAACATATGTATTTGGTGATAGCGGGATGGGAAAGCAGTACCTGGTGATTGCATGTCGGCGACACAAAAGTCCTGGAGCGGGCCAGGATCAGAGGCAACGGCCTGCCATGAGACCAAGGCAAGAAGAGCAACGAGGAGAAGGAAAGAAGGGGAGGATGCCATTTGATTTCAGCTCCTTTGGGTCTTCTTTTCTCTTGTGTATTCCTGTTGTGTTTGTTGGGTGAGTGATGGTTCGAATATGCAGGGGATGTATGTGTTTATATAGGCGTGGTGAGCAGTGCAAACTCGTGAGCAACGGACATAGTCAAGTGGAATCGGTCAACGGATAGAAATTGTCTTTGGCTGCCCACTAGATTATTCTGCATGAACTTTTCAGACATGGTCAGCCACATTCAAATCTTTGATAGATTATATAATCAATGTTCCCTTTTGAGATGCCAAAGCGACACATTTTTCTCTTTAATAAACAAAGAAGCAAATTAAGGTACTCCATCTGATGTTTTTTTTTGAAAGGTACTCCATCTGATGTACCTCTTAGTAATAATTACTGTGAGTAATAATTTTGATTGTGTCCAACAAGGAAGAAATCGTGGCACGTGGATCCATGCATTAACGCACCTAATACCACTACTATATGTAACAGCCCCTGTCATGATCACGTCAACCAGATATGCAGTTGCCTGGTCAAATTTCTCTTCAAGTGGTTGAGTACTTGCAGGAAGAAGCAACCACATAATGCACGATGGAGAGCAAGAGCAGTTAACATCTTCTTATTAAATGGAGGATCATGTTTGTTTGCTGCTATAGAAGCATATGAAGTTAGTGCCTGCAAAGAGGAGATTTATAAATATACAGATCTAAATGGAAATACATCTCACTAAATGCGCACTTTTTGTCGCGTCCCGTTGTCATGAAAAATAGGAACAAGTTGTTCTTCAGCCTGCAAGTAATAATCTACAGAAGTGTGTAGTCTACTGGTCACACATTCACACAGGTCAAAAAGCATTGACATAAAGGAGCTCTCTCACTACCAGTGTTAGAAATTTTAAGTAAATAAGTATAGCAAACGTCTCCAGGTACTGCCAGACAGCAGGTAGGTTATTTCTCTGCACAGACCAAAGTGTGTCATTTGAGTGACCTTGCACTGCAGTAAAATATCAATTATGCATGGAAAATAAATTGATCTCTAAATGTTCTTGATCCTTAGGAATTTAAACTCAAGACAGGTTTGTATTATACACAATTGCATAAAATAGAAATTATGCATGGAAAATAAATTGATCTCTAAATGTTCTAAGTCCTTAAGAATTTAAACTCTAAAGAGAAAACTAAGACTATTTGACCTATTTGAAACTAGGGGCTCAGCTATGTGGATTGAGAATCTTCCGGGAGGCGCAAAGGACCAAGCCGGCCACAACTGGAGAAAATGAGACTTATCATATACTTGGTCATAGATTCATAGTAGGAAGGAACTGGTGCGCACGAGGTCAGTCAAAGAGCAGTTGAGGAAAGCCAAGTCATGTTTTTATTTCTTTGAAAAGGAGGATAAACCCCGGCCTCTACATCATGTAAGGCAATCGTTTTCTAGCTGGACGATGACATAAGTCACCAACTCATGCGTGGGCTTCTAAAGACGTGGAGTGACGACTACACATGTTCCTTCCAGAAATTGCTATTGATGCGTGCGATCGAGCTTTTCAAACTATGAAATTGTCCCTTTTCAAAAGAAAAAAACCATGAAATTGTAGATTTGCCAATAGATTATTTGTCATGAAATCCAGCAGCATAACACGACACAGTAGGTAGCGGACTGTGTCAACAAGCGGAAGAAATCGAGGCGCATTGATCCATGCATGAATCCACATAATACACCTGCTATTTTGGTAGCAGCCCCTGCTACCATCACGTCAATCAATTTTCTTTTTAGGAAGAGGAGGATAACCCCATTAATGAGATATTTACTTGGTCGGATTTCTCTCGCAGTTGTTGAGTACTTTGTAGGAAAAAATCAATGATGTTATTACTTAGTGGATGTTCCTAGCTAACCAAAAGGAGAGCTATGACGATGGAGCTGAACAGCAACTTTTCATATAATCTTAGTAAGAGTAGTTAGTTTCCTCATTGCTACGATTCAATCATGACCAGTTCATTGCAAAAATAAGTCTAAGTATCAGACCTCACCTGCTTCTTTTTTAGAATAAACAGTACTAATAAACTGATTAATTTCTAGGAGGTGTGTGTTTCAGTTTCCATACATAAATGACACTTGTCATAAGTCTTGTTCCTCTTGCGATCCCCCTTGACGAAGCAAAAAGGCAAAAAAAAGGGGGGGGGGGGGCACAAGTTGTAGCACTAAAGCGGCCTTTCTTTATTAGGCTCAGGGCCATAGTTTAAATAGCCGGCTATAGTCTTTTCAGCAGGGTGCCGCTAAATGGTCTCATGTACAAATAGCCCGATGTAGCCCACTATAGCTGAATTGGAGGTCCGCCTCTATTTGGCATAGCCCGCTATTAAAAACATTGATCGGGACACACCTCACCTGCTTCTTTTGTTAGAGTAAACAGTACATCCAATGCCTAAGCCATGTTTAGCCTCGCTAGGGATTGATGGCTTTCTCCGGTGACCTTGTACCAACGGCTTTGTGGCGGTGCATGGGTTTGAGGTGTCGGAAGTTGAGGTGGTGGCCCTAGATGGCAGGTTGCATGTCTGGGTCTCCTGCGAACAGTGTAGAAGTGTAGTTTGCATTGTCCCTTGGCTACAGGGCTTGCAAGGGGTGTCGTGGCAGGTGGTCGTGGCAAACTTGTCATCATCTATGGTGGCCAAGCCCTGATCTAGATCTGGAGTCCTCGGCCCGTCATGGTAGATCTGGTTGCCCGAGTCCCCTTGGCGAGGTGTGCAGGACGGTTCAAATAAAAGCTCGACATCTCGACGCTGGTGGCAGCGATGTCTTGGTAGTTATGTCCCTTTTGGCTCGTCGCCATGGCTCTCCCACCCTTCGAGCTCAGGGTGAAAATTCTTGTCCGCCCTGGTGGACATGGTGGTGGCGACCCATTGTGTCATGACCCTCTTGGGGGCTTTACCGGTGAGTGCATTTGTCTTCCAAACATGGTGGCATGTTTGGAGTGTTATGGTGATCCAATCGACCCTACCTCCACTTTGGTGACGAACGGTATTGCTTGCACCTATCATGTACATGCAACAATGACATCCTTTCATCATGTATGCTCGATAGTATGGTCAATGCTCCTTGTTTTAGGCAGAGGGTCCTCTCTAAGAGTAATTGGGTGGTGACGGTGTGACGAAGTCCAGTGTTTTCTTTCAGGTGGTGCATGGTTGAATGTCGACGGCGGACCTGGTTGAGTCTTGAGGTTGTCCAACCTCTCATGTCCTTTCTTTCGGTGCCATACTGGAGGCGTCTAATTGTGCACTTCCGGTGATTGTTAGCGTGTTTTTCTTGTTTTGTCATGCTTTCTTTGATCATCTTGTATGACAGTTTCCTCGACACCATGTATCGTTCGGTCATTGGACTTTATTTATGAAGCGGGTAGAAGTCCGTTTCATGATAAAATTCTTCACTGACAAGCTAACAACGCAAATAATAACCATTTGGGGGGGGGGG